>NC_052137.2:28632069-28941069 GCF_016086655.4 Lepeophtheirus salmonis | reverse complement strand
CCCATTAAAATTTAGTGATGTCTCTAACTTTGATTGTAGATATATGAAGTGTACTCGTTGGGAATGTATACCGACAAGTAGGACCTTGACTACAGGGGTGGGGATAAGTAGGGCAACTACATCCCCCTTGACTATAATTGTGTTGTTAAATTTGTCAAAAAGACAAGGCTTTTTGTAAAAAAATAAATGTATGTAGTCCATATTTGTTTGTTTTTTTGTTACAATTTGAAATTGACAATGTTCAATGATGTCAATTGTTGCTAGCCCCTTTAAGAGGAGAGGGGGGTCAAGTTTCTGAAGCCCCAATGATCAAAACTAGCAGTCCCTGGTGCAGTGTATTGTAAAATCGATCCGCTGCAGGTAAATACATAGTCTACAGATTGCTGTCCATGAAAATGTTTACCTTTCCACAATTTATAAATTGTGGAAGCTTCGGATCAATGTTTTTAAACATGCAAATTGTACTTCAACCAACAGGATTGATTAATCATTGATCTCATTTAATAATTATTAATTGTTTAGATACATTTTATATAATTATTTCTTAGTAATATTATTGAAGTTTAATGTACAAATTTGTGATTTTAAAAAAATCACTAAAGTATTTAATCTGAATTCTGTTCTTATTGAGCTTTAAATATATTTTTTTAAATTAGCTTTTTGAGAGAATTATGAACTAATCATAATAAAACGAAATATGATCAACTATTTGATTAAAAATAACAATTTAGAGTCATGAATCATGAAAGAGCATTAACTATCAATTGACGAAATTGGGAGTAAATTATGAACTTATCTTTTTTTCCTTTGATATATGTTGTAGTTTTTGATATTCTGTCTATCTGATCTTTCCTTTGAGTCCCTAAGATATACGAATACATTTAAGACCTTAAAATGTATATAAAAGTATACCATAAATTATCCCAGCAACAACCAACATGAAATCATTCGATAAAAGTTCCCTCCAATTAAACTTTGTCACTCTATACCTATATTATTTTCTATGTTTTAATCAATCAAATACCAACACATAAATATAATGCCTATTTTGTTGTCAACCTTCCAAGTTTCTGCATTTTTCTGTTAATCCCTGTTCTGAACGTTAGTTGGTTAAATTATAATTAGCAAGGGTTCCTCTGTGACAAATTCCAAACAATTATTTATCACCAATTGTGCACTTATTTTTAAATAATTGGTCTGGAATTGAGTAACTAGGTACAAACTGATATTTAAAATAGCTATTAGTTAATATGGCTAGTATTATGATTAAATAAACCAAGGAGTACGTTATTTATATGGAGGGAGATAAATAACGCTACTATCAATTTAGGTAAAAACAGCTGCAAATGGGAACGTGTTTTTGTCCCTTGAGTTTTAAAGAAAATTCTTTGGTGGAGCTAACAAAGATACCCTGTAGGTGCTCAGTTCCTGGATGACGGTCTGGATATCACCTTAAGAAAAGGAGATTTCAAAGTCCTGGATGAAACAGAGGGCAAAATAACGTTCCATCACTATCCAAAAGATCCAGATAGACTCCAAGTGTGGAAATGGGCCATTCTCAGAGATTAGACAAATTTCTCCCAATCATTTAATAGAATTAAAATTTGCTCCTTACATTTTCGAGATCAAAATTTCTTGACAGAATCGATAGATTCTGAAAGTTTCCGAATTAAGCAATAAAAAAATTTCAAAATAACCTACTATTGAAATCAACATATGTGACGACCAAATAGCTACTTCAATAAGTTACAGCTTTTTTAAACTCAAATTGTACACTACATATACATTAAATAAACCCAGCATCAGACAACCACTTTTTTTTTGACATTTGAGATGAATATCTCATGAAATTTAAGACAGTATATTTTTTATTTTGACGTGTTTATGCTTGTATCAGAAGATAGTACAAGAGATATATTATAAGCGGACCATCATCAATTTCATGCGAGACTTCTCTTCTCCGATGAAGAGGAGATGATCATTGATAGGAGTAACACTTCTTTGTTACCACACCTATGTTAGTGAGTGAATGAGTGACAGAGAGTAATAATATGGGCATTCATCACGTCCCTATCATTGGTCAAATGGGGTACAACACTAAAAGTGTTGAAAAAAGACTTGAGAATACTATGATTTATATAGATCTTAGTATTGGGATTCAGTCCGGAAATTTGTGACTGCTGTAATATTTTTTGTTGGAAAAACAAATTCGGTCCTCAATGGAAGTTCGAAATTAAAATGTAAATAGAGCGATTTTATAGATGTTGGTGACGTCATATCAAATTTTGAACATCCTTACAATGGCATCATATGAACTTTGAAGTGGTTTATAGGTCGCCCTTTTTGGCTCATGCAACCTTTCATAGGAAAAGAAACAGGGGGAAAGTCCCAAAATCAGTTGATAATTAGCTAATTCTAGGCCAATTCTTCCAAACTATGTAATTATTATTTATCATCATCTACTTATTCTAATTCAACCAATCAACGTTCAGAACAATGATAAGGACAAATGAAGCAGCAACATCGACAGTTGACAACAAATACATTATTATTTTTGGAGTATTGAGTTAACAATGTGTAATATATATCCATATTCCTATAGGAAAAGATATATAATATGATATCATTTTTTCCAGTTTAGTTGAATAAATTGTTCCACCATTTCTAATAGGCTTTAATAAAATGAACCTTCTTTTAGTATTTTTCATGTACAAACGTATTTATCTACTTATTTAGTCAATTCTCCGGATGCATATTCCAGTCCAATTATTTCTAAGGATGTAGTGAGTGTGGGAACTTTGTATCATTTTACGTATAAGAGAAACATTATGTTATTGGTCTAATTATTAATAAAAATTTATATGGATTGATCACAGTTGAGTAGTTGGTAAGCGAAAAAAGAGTGTGAAGAGAAGGTGCAAACGAGACATATGGTACTACTGATCAGCCCCTCTATATATATTGTTTTGAGGGAGAAAATGAATTATTGCCATAAAGAGGAGAACCTTTTACATTTAAAATAGCTTTAATGGTGCGAAAATATTATAATTATATGACAATTCTTATATATTTATTTAATCATGCATTTTTAAAACAATTTACACCAAAGGTAAGCATGAATGCTTACTTCGGTGGGAGAAGTTAACACCACGACGATTTTTTAAAAATGAACAAAAAAGAAGAAAGAGTATACGCAATAACTATTTTTCCTTTTCTAATTTTTAAATGTAGTTTTCTTTTTTTTTCATTACAAACTTCTCACCTAGAAACATAAGTTAGTATGTCATTTTTGTAGAGCAAGAAAGACTCAACCAATTTTTAACTTGAATGAGGAAATTGTACAAGTTGCAATCCAAAAATGAGATGGAAAATTATGAATCGGCAGGACGACTTTTAACACGGATATCGCAATAATGGTCTTGATGTAATTTTGGACTTTTTTTAGTGCAAAATAGTAATTAATAAATACGACATGGCACATTGTAAAGCTGGGATGCCTAGAGTTATATATAAATCATAAATATATTTTTTTTTTAGATTCTTATGAAATGATAGCTTTAATTATTAGTTAAAAGGTAAATGATAGATTTGGTAATTATATTAGACAATTATAACTTGTACAGCAAATCGCAACATTTATGTGAATATTAGGTTAAGTAAAAAGTTCTGAGCGTTTTTCGCCACATGTCTTTAGTGAGCTATATCTTGATATTAATACATTGCATTAATAAAAGCTTAAAGTATGCTTAAAAGTTAAGCGTAGACTTTGTTTGCTGAAGCCAGTTGTGTGTTACAGATTTCCAAAATGGAAGTAAAAAAAAGAGAAAATTCAAAACATTCTTCAGTATCACTAAGAGCAATATGTGAAAAGTGAGAGCAGTCAGCCAAAAAAATTGTGCTGTTTATAAGCTTAATGCAGTATTGAATTATACAGCAAAGTAGGAGTTCCAACGGTTTCCTTCTATTAATAAAGGTACGTCAAAAAAATAGCTAAAATAATGGAAATCGTCGAGTTGGACCGATACTCCATTGTCCAAGAACTAAAAATTAGCCAGAAAACCGATTGGTGCCATCGAAATTGAATAATCCTAACTCTGTAACTCAATTATGTATTCAAAATAATGCAGAAAAAACTGCACCTATTATAACAGAAGATATTAATCACTGACTCCTATGTCATTTGAACAAGATTAGTAAGCAAGGGTATTCAGTTCTCACTAGTGTTGGATTTGTCAAGAAAAAAAAAAAGTCCAGTTATAATAAAATTTGTCAGTCGTAGGACCTGTACTTGTCGTTTTTTTTGTTTTGATTTTTTACAGATAAAATGACGTAGTTACTATAATAACTATAATAACCCTTTCAACTATTCACGCTAGCCTTTTTCAAGAGACAAGATAGCTGAAATTTAAAGTAAAAAATATGTAGCTTCAGGGACTTTTTTAAAGAAAATAAATCTTTAAAATTTTTTTAACATATTTTCGCGTGATATATTTTTTCATCCTGACCAAAGAAGTTCTAGTAATAAGCAAAAATTCATCAAGTGTGGGGGGATATCCCTTGTTATTAGCTATCTTTAATTATTTTTTTTCTTTTTTATATATCATTCAATCATAGCTACGTGTGAAGAATAATTATAAAGATAGCGATGACTCTATTACAGAAAGATCGGTTCTTAGGTCCATCACTGAAAATTTATTAGTATAACGGATAATTTCATTTGGTGTTGATAAATATGAAATCAATGGAAAAAACAAATTGTAATTCATACAATTTTTATTTTTTGTCCATTACATGTACCCAGACAAATGCGCTCAATGACATCACAGGAAGGAGTTACTCAATATATCTGCTGTTTTTCCCCTTCGATTCTCCTTATGCCTAACCTTGTTCTATTAACATTAACTTAGTCACTCTATATTTCTCTATGAGTTGAAATAGGAACTTTTAAACATCTGACATGACTTCATGACTGTAGATGCACGGCGCAAGTATCGCGGCAAAACTCAATGGAATTGCAAACGATAATTATGAATGAAAACAGTATGTAATGTGAAAAATCCAAGGTCAATATTAAGTTTATATACCGAGAAAATGATTTCCCGTTTTAATTTGAATTTTTTTGGGAGAAATTCGACTTCCTCTTAGTATTTAAAATTTGAGATCTTCTCAGCATTTGATTGGATAGAATGCAGGCTAGTGGCTATCAAACAGTAGCTTAGAGTGTTTTCATTGACGTCAAAAATTGCATCATAATTGAAGGAGATTCCATCTTGGGGTCCCATAAATGGTATTATTAGAGCATAAAATGTCTAATAAATTTTGATTAAACTCCAACAAATGGCTTCAAATGTTAGAAAAATACATAACACCTGCATCGGATACTACTTGATGCCAATGATAAATGATATTTGAATTAAATCAAAGTAATATATATTCAAATCCCTACAAATTACTAGATTTTGATAGAGTAGGGACAAAAAAAGTAGAATCATTAGAAAAAAATATCATATTCTTTCCATTGTAATTGTGAATTATTATGTAGAATATGGAAATATGCTTGATTAACGATGTAATAACATATTTGTAATACATTTAAGGGTCATATATATATAATAAAACTAGGCAATAGAGGGATAAGTTTTTGATAAAAGGGAAAGGCTTAAGAGATCCAATAGTTACCTACTTTCCTTAACAATAATGAAAAAAGGATTTTTTTCTCATAAAACTTGGTTACTTAGGCCCAAAATTACCAACATCAACAATGCGGAGATCTCAAGAAAACGCTCTATGAATTATGGTTATTTATTTTTTATCGAATGTTTTCTCTTCATTTCTAAAAATATCCACCATAAATAAGATATTATCATGCTCGTTCTGGGATTGTCATAACTAATATTTACATCTCTCTAAATCCGATTAGGAGACATTAAATGTAGGATTAAATGCCGTTTGACATCTTATTTTAATGAGAAGGCAGCACTTGTTAGTTGTTAATGAATCTTGCCTCGTGAGAGATGAGGCAAGATACGAACATGAGTAGTTAGTATAAGACTTACATTCATATTATTCTAAGAACAAAAAAAGTTATTCAACCTCTCTTTTCAAACAACCTTACATAGGTAACTAGTACATATGTATGTACAATATAATATAGTATTTTGTTTAAAAAAATCATCGACCTGTTTGTAGCTTACTCACTCCCTTAGACCCAAGTACATACACCTATAAAATAGGTGGTTGTATGTAAACGCTAATCTTCTTTATATTTATTTTTATTTTAGTAAAGACTCAAAAAAGAAAGAAAAATTAAGGTAGTGATGGGTCGGGCTCAACAGACGTATCACTAATAGGGAGTTTGACATCACTTTGTATAATATAATAGATTTTTTAAAGGAAAGGGGGGGGGGAATAGCTACCAATTTTATTTTTTTTTTTTGTTTTGAGTGGGAGGGGGAGGGGATGGAAGCTCAATACATTCATTACACCCTTCTCAAAAGCGTCGGAACCATAGGGCCCATTTACCCCCTTTTTTAGACTAAGTGTAATATTTCTATAATAAAATTGTAAGGTTGTGTGATTATCATCATAAAATAACCCCTCCCCCATGCTTGCAAATACGTCACCGCTGGCACTTGATATAAAAAATTTCTGAAATTAAGTTTCAAATATAAAATTTTCTGAATTTTTTTTTTAATCAAGAAAATTTTCAGAAATCTAGAGTTATACTGAAAATTTAATTTTTTTGGGCAAAAATTTCAAAAATCCAGAGCTTTTCACAAAAAATTAAATTTTGTGGAAAAAATTTCTAAAATTAAATTTCAAATATAACATTTTCCTGCAGATATAGGTACAACTTTTATGAGGGTGCCCTAGCTTATTTTCTTAATTAAAGAGATATGATGGGAGGGCTAGCTCAATCAATTTCATAACGCCTATGTCGAGGGCCACGGATCCATGGTGGCAATTGCTCCCTTCACTAGACAGAGTGTAACATTCCTGTACTAAGTTTGTAAGGTTGCGTGATTATCACGTCATGATTATATAATTTGCTCCAATCCCTGGCCAATACGATACTGCTCGCCCTTGATATACACAGTATAATCTGATATAATGGTAACCTGCTCTAAACGTGTCACCATACTAAGCAGACATGTCCAGTTTTCAAATTTTCAATTGTTACAAAATAGATTTAAGAGGTCACCTGCAGTAGGCAGACACTTTTTTAATTGCTCTTGCCTGCTCGCTTAATATAAGCTTGACTATATAGCATTATAAATATGAATATACATATAATACTCATAAACCTATAATTATTTAATATCCCCATTATAACACAGGATTTAAAAAAATATAATTGCTGAATATATGTAGACTCAACGTTACTCATTGACAAATGCATAAAACACCTTATAGCACTTAATTTGCAAATATTAAGAAAATAACTGCAAAATGTACGATGCATTATAATATGTATAAGTATTTGTTTTTTAGGTTATAGGATAACTATTATAGACTCAGCAGTATATAATGAGCGTTTGGGTATAAAAACGAACAAAAAAAATAATATATATAATACTGTATAGAGTGCAAAAAGAAGCACAAAATGAAATTAGCATAAATAGATTTGAATATGAGCGCCAAACTAATATTTTGACAATCCTTATTAGGACTGGTCCTTCCAAGGTGGTGGAAGGGGAAGGTACGTCTCTTAGATTCTGCATTCTGATTTGCTGAACATCCACAACCTTGGGTCCTTCGGACTATCAGTACTAGAACTGATTAAAAAAATAATAAATAAGTTGAGTGAAGTCATCAAGGGGCAAACTTTATAAGTTTTAGGACTTAACTGGACAGGATCAAGACTGTAGTTCTAAATAAGGATCGACACAACACTACATATGTAGGACTGAGTTAGACCGGACCGAACTGGACTGCAGTCCTAAATATGGTCTGACACAACACTACTTATGGTGAATAAATTTGATTATCTTTTGAAGTGAATTCAATTAAGGCACAAAATAGTTTTCTAGGATCACATTCGTGTATGAGTTTAAAGAAGACAACATTCTAAAGTATTTTCTATACTCATATATTTCGTATATTATAATATTTATATATATATATATCTATTTAAACGTATAAAATGGCATAACGATATCTCAATACATGATATAACTTATATAGTTATACGTAGAACAATTAATTCGAAATCTAAATGAATTTATATTATCACAAGTTCGAAAGCAGACGAAGAAAAAACCCTTGACTAGTGTGTACGTCTAATCCTCCTCACAAACGGGAGCATAACTGAAGAAAAATCCAAGAATGAATATTGAGTAGGTAGGTTCTGAATGAATAACTCCGGATTTACAATGGAAACGCGGACTAAAATGAGGAGCACTATCTGTGATAACGATTCTTCCTCTGTTTCTTGGGGCACCAATTGAAATTAGGGAATAGTTTACAATGCAAGCTCTTGAATCTGTAACAAATATATATTTTTTAAATTATTAGTAAGATAATAAAAGATGAAAATCCAAAAAGTGACCCACCTGGAGGGATCATCCTCTTCATTAAAAATCCCATCAATGTTGAGTGAATTCATTTCTGTTCCGTAGCGATGATATCCAAAAGAAATTTGATTGCGGAACTTTTCTTCATCATTATCTACGTCAATGAATCTTTGAGGCTCAAGATGTGAGTGGAACTTATCAATCACTGTTAATTTTGTTTTAAATAAGTTGTCAATGATGTATCCAAAAGTCACATCATCTGGTAAGCGAATCCGTTCTCCAATAGATGTAAATTTCCCATTACCAATAGTTTCAAACATTTTATTAGCCAGAGCATGTGAAATGCAAATCCCAGCTCCTCCCGTTGCGAAACGAAAGTGTATTTTGTTCTGTAAATCGTATTTATAAATATGTTAGTTTATGGCATTACACTATGGAATATGTAAAAATTACCTTGGTATTAAAACGATCCATCATTTCGAATGGACCTGGTAAAGAGGGCTTTCCCAAGTACCATTCCTCTCGGTGATCGTACTTTTGAAGTTCTCGTAAAAGTGCAAATACATTGACGTAATTATCGTCATCAAAATGGCAAAACCATCTAAAGAAAATACACATTTAATTCACTGATATAGTTAAAATATTTTTGAATCCGACTTACTTTCGGCCAGATTCCATAAAAGCATCAAACTCTGCAGCCATTTTGCAACATAAATCCTGTCTCTGATGCGTTGTGCCACAATTTGTAGAGATGAGATGACCATCTGTAATTTTTTTAAAAGGATATTATAATTAGTTGTTTGTGTACACAAATATATATTTTTTTTAATAATTTGAGAATAACAACAGATTGTTTGATCCCTCGAAAACGTAGGATTCTCAAATTACTTTCTTTCAAGTACGGAATATCATTAATCACACATCCTTCAGACACTTACTCGTTTTAGTTTCTAAATCCCTGTCCTTTTTGTCCGTAAAGAACCAAATGTGTTGACGAGCGAGAGTGAACCATGTTTGGAGTATCAAAGGAATCCGTGTCTCATGGAACTGATAGGAAGTTTTAACAGATATATAAATATCTTTCAGGTCGTATTTAGAATAAGGGGAGGAAGAGAACTCCTCTCTTTTGAGAGATAATAATGACTCCAATTGTTCATCATCGTAGTATCGTCCAGCTCTCCCCATCACTAATGACAAAGTTAGTATTGCCATGAAAACAGAAAAGACTACAAGTCCGTAGCGTACTTCCATCCTCAACACTTTTATTTAAATAAAAGAAAACACGTAACAACTAAGGATTGTTCATTTGGTCATTCAAAGCACTGGGTAATTTAACTATTAAAATAATGAACGACCGCGACACACTCCATACGTGAACACTGATAAATCCAGACTGATTTTTTTCGTAGTTATATGGTTTTTAAGAGATATTATTATTTTTTAACTTAAGCGCTGGCGCATATATTTTTTTTAACCTGTTGAAGCGTCAGAAACGCTCAAAATATCGCCCTATTTTTTATGAACATGCACGTGACATCCAGCAGCGTAGTAGTGTAGTATGTATAGGAGAGTGCTAGTGCTTTTTCCTTCTGGGCAGCTCTACCTCCTCAATTTTCCTTAACATCTTTCAACCCTCCCCACTGAATACACGCGTGCTGTTTTAAATTTTTCCCTATTTTTTTGAAGATATAATTTTTATACATGATTTTTATGGTTGATTCTAACTTATGATTTTTTTTTTACAATTACATTTAGGGATTTTTAAAGAGGTATATGACCAGAAGTGTATAAAATATGTCCTAAAAAACGGTAGCGGCTTTTTCTAGTCGTTAATTCGAGGGGGATTTTTATTTTCCAAAGCAGCTGTTTTCATAATTATTTAAGTAAAAAGTAATACTTAGTGTGTTTGCTCATGGAAGACAGAGAGTAACTATGAGGATTGGTTGAGGAGTGATATACGTAAGTCCATGGTCGACTCGAAGTATAATTAAGGATCGACATCGGAGCGTAGCGAGCAAAAGCAAAGAGTGTACTTGTTAAGACGAAGTTGAGGCCGTCGTAGTTGACCAAAACATACAAATTGTAGTAATAATGAATAGTAATTTAACAACATAGAAGGCGCTTAAAATATTTTAAATTCGATCCTCAATGAATTTACTTTCGATTAGGTTTTTCTTTGCAGGGACGTTAATGATGATATATTTAGGAGGGATAGCTTTTCATACAATTTCGGAAGAAAAAAAATCCCAATTTTTTTTTCTTAAATTTGAAAAACTTAAATATAATTTAAATTTTTATAATAAAATATAAAATCAATAAAAATGTAATAATAAATAGAAAATTCTCTTGTAATAACAAAATCATTAATTTGTATTTGGAGGAGGGGGGGGGGCTACAGTTTCTCTAGCCCACCCTGCTTTATGAAAAACTCTTAGGATGATTCCATACAAGATTTGGAGTAATTGATGTATAAATAAGTATATTTTTCATTGTTTTGGGCAACTAACTCTCGGCTTTAAAAAAATATCTTGCTCTTATTTAATGTAAGCCCTCCACGGATTGGAGTAATTCTTTTATGACTTTTCAACGTCCGACAGGACTTGTCTTCAGACTAACGGGAGTAAAACTTTCGAAGATTTATAATGATAATTTTGACTAAAAACAATATGTAATATGAAAAATTCAAGCTCAATTGAAAGTTTATTACACAAAGACATGATGGGACAAAGCATTTTGAATTTTTTGGAAAGGATTGGGCTTCCTCTTAGTGCTTAAAATTTGAATTCCTACCAGGTTTTAACTGAACAAAGAGGGGCTATTTTTAAAGATTAAACAGTCCCTATATCATTGCTAAATACAAAGTGGGATTTGTGTTTATATACTCCCTCCCGTGGCTGTTTGCAGCTGATTTGATAAAACGTCATGACAGCTTAACTCCTCTCTTGCCAATCATAATTCAAATTGCCAGAATTAACATGTTCCAGGAGAGTCTGAGGGTTGTGGACTGGAGATGCTGGATTCCCCCCCCCAAAAAAATAAGGAATTTTTGCTTTTTTACTAGAATTTTTTTCCCAGGCTAAATTTTTTTTTTGTGGATTAATATGTGTAAAAATGTTTTTCCAAAACATTTAATATTTTAAATTTAATTTTTGAAATTTTGTTCCAAAAAAGTTAATTTTTTGTGAAGAGCTGTGGATTTTTGCAATCCTTTTCCTAAAAATGGAATATTTTAAATTTTTTGTGTAAAGATAGAGATTTTTCAATGGTTTTTCTTAAAAATTGAATGTTTGAAAAAAAATTTCAAAAAATTTTAAATCGGAAATGAAATTTTGAAAATTTATTTTCAAAAGTTTAATTTTTGATATATTTCGTAAAAAGCTATGGATTTAAAAAAAAAAGAAGAAAAACATTTCTAAAAATTTCAATTCAAATTTGAAAATTCAAATTTCAAACAAATATATATATACATATATAATCCTACGGACACTCCGCGGTTCATTTTTTTTTTTTCTTTAATTTTTACATACCGGCAGGCATGTTTTAAGCTTCACTGGTTTATGCAATTAAGTGAACAATATTCTTCAACAATAATATCACTAAAATCCGTACTCCTATTTTTCCTTAAGTATACAAAATTGATAATATTAATATATATTTTAAAAAATTGTGAAAAACCAGCATCGATTATTAAAATATATACATACATTCATAATATATCGTTTACTGCTCGTGATTTTAGAGGAGGGTATAGAGAGTAATACGTGTATTTTATCCCTAGGAGGTCGTCTTTAGAAAAAAATAAATAATATATACATAATTATAAAAGGAATTGGCATCGTTCATTAATCAAACTTAATCAGGCTACATATTATGGATGTAACGCCAAATTTTTTGGAGGTATAAAGGATAGGAGTATCATTTATGAGGTATAACATAAATTATATCTTGTCAAAAAAATATATGTATGAAATGAAAATTATTTACGGATGTAATGTGTACTTTCAATCTCACGCAACCTCTTGATTATACATATTAAATTAAATGTATGTACATAAAAGATATATTTTTTTAATAATAATTCAAGTGTTAAGGAACATTTTTTTTTCATATTCCAGGATGTATCGTATCCATAATAATAATAATAAAAGAGGTAAAAATCCACTGTTCTTGGAATTCCATTTATGAAGAAAAGTATCAAGCTGTTATTGAGCTTTTTTTCTTTGCTATGATAATTGCGATCAATCACGGATATTCTACGTATATATGTATGTAGTATGGTGAATTTGTCCCAATCCCTTCCTAAATATAATACATAGATATAAACATTAATCAAGGGTGAAGTACATAGTTCTCAACCCAACCTCTCTTATCAATAGCAAAAGGCATTTCCCAAAGAAAAACAACTTAAAAGTCTCGTTGATACTAAGAGTTGTAGAAAAAATGACTTACAAATGAGTTAACGTAAATAAGTCAAAAATTAATAAGGTAACTAGAGTTGAGTAAAATATGACCAAAAAGGTTGTGATACTTTTTTTAGTTTTAACTTGAACTTAATTTTTAATTTTCTAAAGATCATTATTTTAATTCTTGAGATGAGAATTTCATAGTTTAAAGTAATAACTACTGCGTGTGTTTATGAAAGACAGGAGTTATAAGTGTATGCCCTTGTTGGACTCGCAGTAGAATTGGGGATCGACATCGATGTGATTCCAACCTATATGAGTTATCATTGTCTATGCTATATACGGTGCTGGATTTGTGTTTATGTCCTTTCACGACTCTTTGTAACTGATATAATACAACGCCATGACAGTAATGCTGCTCTCCTCCAAATATTCGTCAAATTCTCAGGATTACAACATCCATTTTCTTTTTATTTCTGATTACCGATAGGACATATTTTCTGCATTTCTGGTTTTAAGTCCTTGTTGGACAAAGGGGGCATAGGGTTCATACATTTATGTTGTGTGACAAAAGTACATTTTTTAACCCCTCTTCCCCTTTTCTGTGTTTATCCAAAATTTGATAGTTCCTTGATTATAGATCCCCCTCCCACCCCTGTAAGTATTTGATTTCGGTTATCTTGAATATTACTGAAGGGGGCAGATAATATATATTTTTTTTGGATTTCTAGATATACCGGGTGGTCCATTGAAATCTGAACACTTCCCATTTCAATAATTAATTAAGTTTGAGTGATTGAAATTTATTCATATTTCCATATGCTAACTCATAAGCAATTAGTATAAAACAAAATCAAACCTGATTTATGTAGCTTTTGTAACAGTAGAAAACACTACACTTGAACATAATCAACGAATTTCCATTCATGCATACCAATCAGTTAAGCGTCTTTAGGGCCACCATTTACACCGTCCGCAAGCCTGAAACGTTGGAGAGGAAGAAGGTTTCTATGAAAAAGGCCAAACTAGACATCCCAGGCCAATCCCTTCAAGGCCATGAGGGCCCGTTAAAGAGATCTCGATTTTTCTCACCAGAATGTCGAGAATCTATCAAAAAAGTAGGTGGAAAGAGCTTTGTGATGGTGGAGAGGCCCCTTTTGACACCAGCAATGAAAGAAACCCATCTCCTCTGTTGCAAGGCTCTTTTGAATTAAGTATTTTATGTTCTTTTGAACTCTTTTTTGATACTTTTGGTCCCTTACTGCCCTGATGCCAACGTCCTAGACTACACCTTTTGACTCCATGTAAAAGAGAAGGCCTGTAGTGTCCGTCATCCAAACACCGAGACCCTCAAAACCACTGTCAGTCGCCACTGGGATGTCAAAACAGAAGACTACATCCACAGTGGGTGGTGGGCCTTCTGCCGCCTGGAAGTCATCATTGCTACTAAGGGCGGCTACATTAATGATGAAGAAAGCTCAGACACACATCTATTTATAGTATTAATTTTGTTGAAATTCTATTGTTAATTGATAAATTATATCTTGTTGAAGTTTAAAATTGAAAGTGTTTTAATGTACTATTCGGTAGGGTGGGATTTGTGTTTATTTACTTCCACAGATGCTTGTAGCTAATCTAAATAAACGGCATAACAATTAAGCTGATTCACTTACTCAAATTCTTCAAAGTGTCAAGATTACCATGCCATTTTTGGGTCTTTGTTATTTTTACATAATGGCAAGTCATATTTTATGCAACTCCACCTATACTATTCTTTTCAGTTTTCCCTGGACCACAAATTGTGAACAAATTTGATTAGCAACTTCATTTCTATTTTCTGGTCTTTTTTTTTTAAGGAGAGGTTGAGTGATGAAATGGAAATTGCTGTATACTAGTAACACGGCGTTACCACGCTAAAAAAAAATACCTGATGTATTTTTTTGTAAGCTGTTGATTCCCTCGTCTCACTTGATACGTCATGGCTATTTCTTAATTTATTTCTTTTGATAAATACACAAAATAATTAGTATTATCCGTATCCAAAAAAACAGGAAAACAATTTCTTATTGATACCAAGTCGTTAAAAATATGTAAGTATATATATTGGCCATTTTAATATTTCCATGGGGTCCACAGGATTATATTTTTGAGAGGGGGAGGCTTGATTTTGGAACTTTTGTTCAAAATAATTGAAAAATATTTTTTTCCATTTTTAAATAAATTAAACTTTAAATATTAAATTTTCTTTTAACAAGCAAAAATTCCTTTATTTGGGTGAGCTACAGCCCCTCCAGCCTACCCCTTGCGGACGCCCCTTATAAAGGACCATAATATTACGAAATATATTTACATATATAATTGATGTTAAAAATTTGTAATTAAATAATATGGCAGGGATAGTCTAGGAGTACATGGGATATAAATAACAGCTATTTTATTTGACTTATTTGAATAGCTACTAAATGATTTCTTGCCTTTTTTCATTTTCTTTTTTAAAGAAAGGTTGCGTGATACAATAGAAGTAACGACGTGATTAGGGAGAAAATTTTCATACTTGATTGAATTCAATTTTGCTGTTCTCTCCCCCTCTTCATTTAAAATGCATACATTCTATGCATTAAAAGTACCTATAAAGTGCTCTTAGAGGAGGAAAATCAAATCATCTTTGTTCACTAAGATTATTTATTTAACTACACATGTATGAACATTTTGTTATGGTTGATTGATGCAAAACTTTCCTTAATAAATAAAAAAATACACTTAATTCTGATAAATATAAAATGCAAAGTGTTACATAAAATAAAGTTGTAATTTTTATCAGGATAAACCTTCACAAAATTTTTATTCGAATAATTGAATAACAAATAATAATAAAAAATAATTTATTTGCATTTTCCTAGTAACAAATTTTGTAATGGCGTAAGGGTGATACAAGTAGCTAATGTAGGGGTCTTATTTACAATGATGCTATTTAGAAGCATTTTGGACATTCAAAAAAAAAAAAAAAAAAACAGAACGAAAATAAATATGGTAACCCTGACAATTTATTGAATATTTTGAAATGGAGCAACTTTGCTTTCATAACATTTCGTTAGAGCACCAAGAAGCAGCTGTAATGAATGGTATGGAAGAAGGAAATAAACAAGGATTTAGGCAAGACCGGTACTTTCGCCTTTAACTATTTTGCCTCGGGACATTTTACCTGAAACCGCTTTGCCTTTGGACATTTTTCCTTAAAGTCATTTTGCTTTGAGGATATTTCGCCTAATTATATATATAAATGAGGGTTATACGTTGTTATTGTTTATTTTATTTTAAATTAATGTTTCTTTTGTACTTTTTAATCAAAATATGTAATGTTCTTTACTATAAAAAGCATTAAATCGTTGTTTTCTGTTGGAATAATTATGGGATTCTGCACCTAAATTACAATATATACTCTTAAAAAAAATACCTATGTAATAAGTTCGAACCAGAAACATAATATGTAATAATAAGAAAAATCAAATAATTGAGATATATATTCTCAAATTAAAGTGTTTATTATATTCACTATTGTATCGGAAAGTAAAGTAAGAATATAGTATAATTATATATTTACGTACACTTAAAATCCGTTGAAGCAGGCCATAAGTCACTTGATATGGTTCTCATAACCTGGTTTGATATCATTGGAGGTATAAATTCCCGTTTCTATATATACAACTTCGACGTACCTATTTGTGTACCACAAGTGACTACGTAACGCAAACTATTTTGTACTCTTTGGATGGGTAAAAAAGTTTATAAAGAGATGAAGACCATCGTTCTCATGTTTCTATATCGATTCTAAATGGTTCCAACTGTACTGAGCTTTAGATTTTTCTTCGCTTACGTTTACCATTTCCTCCTCCTCTCCTATGACCCAGCCTTGAGTGCCTCTCTGAATCCTTTCAGTGGTTTGCCTCACCAAAGCCAACCGCTACTTCTTCTGACACATCCTGGATCATAGCGAAGTGGAAATCCCTGATCTTGCCTCATATTATGTATGATCGTCTATCCCAGAATCCTTCTGTCCCCTTTATGAATAATCCATAATTAATTATCATTAGATAATTAATAAGTTAGTAATGGAGAAGAGACAAACACCTTTTATATTCAAAAAGTTGTCGTCAGCTTTATTTATTTTCCTTATTATTTTGATAATATTACATGTTTTGTTTCTGGTTCGAACTCATTAGATAGTGAGATTTTGAAATTACCCATGATAATGTTAGGGTAGAATCCCATAATTATTCCAACAGAAAACAACCATTTAATGCATTTTATAGTGATAAACATTACAGTTTTTGATTTATAAATTCAAAGGAAACATCAATTTAAACCAAAAATTAACAATCACGACGTATAAACCTCCTTTAATTATATATTAAGATGAAATATCCTTAAGACAAGATGGTGTAAAGGCGAAATGTCCTAAGGCGAAGTGGTTTAGGCAAAATGTTCTGAGGCAAAAATAGTTTAAGGCAAAAGTATCTAGCGCCATGACTCCAATGTCCATACTCAATTCTACTCTGAGTCCAACAGGGACTTACAATTATAACCCTGCACCAAACTATCAGGGGAACTCGTCGTCTTTTATGAGTACAAAACAAAACAAAAAAAAACCAGGCAAGCTAATGTGATACAACTATCAAACCTATAACAACTCCCCTTTAGATTTGATTTCTCAACTACATACATACGTCCACTTTCACCCTGGACAATATATGACCGATGATTTTCACGAATAGAATCCTATTCTCGCTGAATAGAATTTTGAACTCGGACCTGTTGTCCAACTTGAAGCATTGGTAAATCCCGAGCACCAATAGAATTCCTATCTCCAATCTGCTGACGTTTTCTCTCCGTGGTCTTAACTATAGATTCAGATATTCTTCGATATTGTGATTCATGTGCAGGAATTAAAGTTCGGAGTTTTCTTCAAAAAAACAAAAAAAAACACACTCTGCCAGTAATAAACCACTCCACTTTGCCGAGTTAAATTTATCTGTGTCGACATTTCCATTTTTTTATCATTTTTTACGAGGTCTTTCATCTCGTCTGCTGCTTCAGTATGTCCCTTACTTTTGGGATAGTGTGAACTTGATATTTCATAATTAATTCTAAAATGATTACAGAATTCTTTGAATTCTATAGATTTGTATTGAGGTCCCCATCGGTTCTCAAACGGTTTGGAATTCATATATCATCATTGGACCTTTTAACTTTACCGACCACATTTTTTGTATTTGGAGCTTTGTGAAATTGGATCAGAGAGAGCCATCCGATGTATTGATCTACATAAACTTGGAAATGGTATCTTTACAAATTCCTCAATAATTGTCTCAATAGGCTGACTATTTCGAAATCGTTGACATTTTTCACAAGTCTGCCTTTTTTGACTAATACCATTCTGAAAATTCGGCCAATAGTAAAGTGTTCTTGCTCTTTCTTTCTCTCTTCACATCCCCAAATGGGCTTCACGAAAGTCCTTCCATAACTTTGGGACGGATTTTCCTTGGTACTATAATTCCACAATTGCCCTTAATATTAATTTAAGTCTAGCTTCTTTTTCAATGGATAAACGATTCCACATTTTCTTGTAAAGATGCAGGGGATGGTTTGATGGTAACTTCCTGATGTCCTTTCCTTCTAGTAATGACTGAAATAACATTATATAATCTTTGTCTTCTTCTGCTGTGTCAAACATTTCATTTAATGCTATGTCTTCTTTTAATATTTTATAACAAATGGCTTTGCATATTTTGCTCCCTCAATTTCTTCTTCCACAGGTTTCTCCATTGGAACTCTGCTCAATGCATCTGCGATAAAATGAGTCTTCCCCTTCGTATATTCTATACTTAAGGTGTATGGGCTTAATTTTCCTATAAATCTCTGTATATGTGAGTTATTGATAGCTCCAATTTCAGTTCCACTAATAATACCAATCAATGCTTTGTGATCCGTCTTGATTTTAAATTAGCTTCCTAAAAGATCGATTTTGCATTTTTCGATGGCCCAAAGTAAAGCAAGTAGTTCCAATTCATGAGTTGCGTATCTTGATTCAGTCTCACTTATAAATCCTGATCCTGAAGAGTACATATTGTTGACATCCTTCTTCTCCTTGCATAAGTACATATCCTAATCCAAGTAGTCTTGATGCATCAGTCATTATTGTTACATGCTTCTCTGGATCATAGTGAGTGAGGATTGGTGATCTACACAACATATTTTTTACTCCTTCAAACACTTTTGAGTGATCAGGTAACCATTGAAATACATTTTTGGAACTTAATGATTCCTGTAATTAACTCAGAGGAAGTATAGCATCCTTCAAAAACTAAGTAAATTGGTTTACCAAACCAAAAAAACTCCGAAGCTGTGAAATCCTCTTGGGTTGAGGGAATTTAACTATTGTTTCAATTTTACACGGATCTGCTTTAGCACCGTCGGAAGATTGGACAAGGATGTCATCAGATCCCACTGTCCATAGCGAGTCTTAAATAAATTAGTAGTGAGGTTGTAAGTACCCCAATTACAGGTTAGGGTATTCAAGCTAAATTAGCTGTTTATGAGCATGGACTTATTAAGGCTGACTACAAATTAAATAAATGTAAGGACCTCATAGAGGAGTGTGCAGAATGGGAAGATAAGTCAATAGGAGATCTTTTAGAATCTCCAAATTACAAAAAGTTTGTTGAATTACAAAAATCTATTAAAATTGATCGTGGAACATTTTTGGAATTTAAACATATTCAACATATGACTACAGAGTCGAGTAGAAGAACCAGAATAGATGTTTCATTAAAACCAGAACCTCTAGAAGTGAACAATAGGCTTATAGAATTCAAGAACTGTATTGGGGAATCTCTCCGATCGAAACCAATTCCCTCGAACTCATATTTGACACAAATATTTTTTATACCATTACAAACTATTTCCAATAACGACTTAATCTATCATACACCCACATTAAGAACCACTGTATTCTTTAGCATTTAATTAGGATGATCACTTTTATGCTCCATGCATTTACTTCGGAATTTCCTGCAATTATTTAACTCCTATAATCATAACAAATTCTACACAGGGTGTTCAAGCTATCCCACCACCACTTTGGTGCACTCTCTCGGCAAAGGTGTGAACATAGGCGTCTGATTTTTTTTTCTAGATAGCTTGTTCAAGATTACACCATTTGAAAAAAAATGAAACCAATTGTCGAAATCGTTATATTTGTAAAAAAAAGGACGGTGTCCTCCTTGTAACCTGCTTTAGGAGGGAAAATATAACAATTGGTTGAACTCTTGGAATCAGAGAGACGTTTGTTTACAATATTAGAAGGGAATTTGGGGCCTCTGAAGGACTTGGTTCCCTGCCACACCTTAAAAAAAAGTGTCATATGTCTACGTAAATTTTGACGACTTTATTTCACCGAAATGTTGTCTCCAAACTCGCCAGATCTGTATCTGAAGGTTTTTTTTTGTGTGTGGGCGTGATCGAACGAAAAACCCAACAAAACACACTGTAGCACCAAAGACGAACTTATCAGTTAGATCAAGATGTAATTTTAGGATTTGCCAAGGGACCAAGTGAAAAAGGCCTGCTCGTGGTTTCGGCCTCGCATCGAGACTGTAAATTTGTCGCTTATTAGAGCATTTTGGTCAAAAAAAATTGATTTTAATACTATTTAATGTTTATAATATTTAGTGATCTCAATTTTATTTAAAAATTTGTCTTTTTTTTTAAAGGGTTTTAAAAAATATGGTTTTAATAAAACATAAATAACTTTCTATAATGGCCCTAGGACTAGGTGGATCACTTTGAAATGACATTGTGGAATGTGAAGAACCTCTAAGCTGGAAATAAAAATACTTCAGTTATTTATGTAGGATGGTTGTAAGATAATTTGTCAGAGTAATTTCACCCAAAAAGTACCAAATACATAAATGTATATCTTAGGTTATGAGTCATAGGGCATGACTAAGAATTAATAATTCCCATTGATGCTGTCATGATTTTTTGAGATTAAATGTTGGGTATTTGCCACGAATTTAAGTAATTATTACAACCGATGTAACAAAAATGATAAGTGCCAAAGTGTGTTATGGAGATTTTTGCACTTTTTGATCCCCCATGTTCCCATTTTACATGTCTTTAACCCCCTCTCTTTATAAAATACATATATTAAAAAGTGTATATGCAATTTCAGGCCCCCCCCCTCTTCAATCTGAGTACGCACTTTGTACTAGAGGTAGATTGGACTAGAAAATATAGATCTTTGAGCTAAGTCCGGGTTACGAGGTGTCGGATTTCTGGGCCACAATAAGAGAATCTAAAAAATAAAGGTAGTAAAATATAAACTCAAAATTGCTCAATATATATTTTCATCATGACCATATAGTAACTAATTTATATAATCAAATACCACACAATCAATTCTTCATTAAATTAATAGAAATGCATTAATTTTGAAGCTTTAAATATTGATAAAATAAATTTAATTTATGTATGACTTTTTGTTCTTACGTATATTATATATTTTTCATTTGCTAATACAAGAGATTGATTTATTATATAATTTAAGAGTTAACCAAATGATGGTACAAATGTACTTTTATATATACTTTTAATTAAAAAATATACATCAACTATTTAATATAATTTGCACTCCTTAGTATTTATAGAAACCTCAACTCTTGCTTTCTTCAATCTAACAAGATGCCCTATAAAGTAAAATAGGGCTTTTCCTTATGTGACCATGAGATACAATATGAGTATTCAATGAGTGAATACAATTTGACTGAATTGAGCCAAACGTTTGTTCTTTTTTTCAAAAAAAAGAAGCCTATTATCGAGAAAAATCTTTAAAAAAGTAAAATGGATTCATCATAAGAGCCATCTAGCGAGTAAATAATAATTTATTAATATATGAAAACAAGTCACAGGGTGCACTAGTGTATATATTGCACCCTGATTCATATATACCAATAAAATATAAAAAGAAACTACAATCTACAAGGAGCATTGTATAAAATTTATTTAACCTTGTAGGCGTTTAGTTCAACTCATTAATATAAAAGAAAATTAATTTATGTAAAATTAAAAAAAAAAAAAAAAAAATGAATGTGACTACAACGAGGTAAAGTAATCATCAAGACTCATCAAATCACATTAATTTCTTTTCTCAATCTGATATTATTATTTTTTAAACTCTTGAGTGGAGAAAACCCAAGTATTGAGTGAGTGTGCTCACGAAAAACGGAAATTAAAACCAAGGGTCTGTTTGAAGTTATTTTCTATGTTATTAAAGCAAAATTTGTATGTTAGTCGACGCCAAATAACTCTGTTCAATACAGGGTACTAACACTAGTTCATAATAAGTCATTTAATTGAATTGTCCCCTACGACATTTTAATTAATTAATCGATATTGTAATCAAGCAAAAAAAATAAAACACTATTTATTCTTTTAAATATTTCCATTTTTTTTTTTTAAATATATGTTGACATAAATGATGTACTCTGATTTAAAATTAAATTATCCATTAGTAATCAACATCTTTTCTGAATATATTAATTTTTTTTTTGTCAAAAGTTGGAGTTTGTGACGTTTGCCTCATCTTAAAACCATGAGGACCCTATCATGGGAACATGGGACGAAAGTTTTAAGAGGGAATAAACTTTTATAATAATAGGTCATTCAAAAATGTGGGCATTCTACACAAAACTTAGATAGAATAACTTTTAGTGACAAAAAAAGAGTTATTATTTGAATAATCATCGTTTATTTCTATTTACATTTTATTCTTATGAATCATTTAGCTGTTCTGAAAATTACACTTAAGGTTATAAAAATCCATCGACACAATAAACGAATGAAAAATTGATCGATTTTATTTAGAAATACCATATTAGAGTCACATTAAGTCTCTTAAATTAAATATAGGCTATAAAATATAGATGAAATTCATGAATATCTTTACTCACCCTAGAAATTTGAATATTAAACCTATATTTTTCTAAAATTCCGGATGTCCATAATTATGCGGTTCACTTTTAAAAATTGCTATAGCTCCTAACTGATCAATACCATCTAAAAAATTCCATTTTGCGTGATGCTTAAACTAAATATTCTGAAATATTGTTAACAATTATTTTCCTATTCCTAAGAAAATTAACTATGACTAAGCTTTGTCAAAAAATCATTTTAGGGATTTTGGGTAGAGACACACCAATGGATGTTTCCCACAGGCTTAAGATATACTGCACCACCATATACAGGGCCGTGATTTCAAAATGGTTGATTTTGATTCATATTGTTTATGATAAACGTGATGGTTTCCGTAGCATAAGAGTTTTTGACAATGGTTTGGGATTACTGGGTTAGTTAGTTGTAAATGACTTTCAAATATGTAAATAAGGAAGATAGGAACATACTTGGAGAAAGGAGGGAATCAAACTATTGGATCGGATCTATTGCAGTCCAAATGTATACCATGAAGGGATTTAAGACAATTGGCAGAAAAACAAACAACTATATGGGATATTTGGCCGAACAATAATATTTGTTTTATTGAAATTTACGATTTTATATTTTAAATTAATTTAAAATGATAATATGATAGATAGATCATATAAATAAATTAATGTGTGTTCTTTTCTAAAAAATATTTTTATTTTCAAATTATTCACTAATGATCATTATATAAACACCAAACAATATTATGTGATTTAAAAGTAGTTCGAATCTTTACTCTTGATCCTATGCTGTCCTACGAATCTACCTTCCCCGTATCTTCTGAGGGATTTGTCTCACTTCAGCCAACAGACTATTCTTCTGACACATTATGGATAATAACAAATTGGAAATTACTGTTCTGGCCTGTTAATATGCTTGTTCGTGAGTCAATGAGTATTTACTAAATAAATAACTAATGATGTTGCATGATAATTAATTGATAATGGAGAAGTAATTATCACTTCTTTCATTAAAATTCCTGACGTCTTTGTTTATTATTTAATTTAGTTGAAGTAATACAGCACTAAAGGTTCGAACTACATTCAAACTACATTCTACAATATTGTATTTATAAAATGATAATTCATCAATAGGAATAATAAATTGATATTTTTATGCAAAAGAATACGTATTCATTTATCTATATGATATACATATATATATATGTATTATACAATATCTATTTTTCATTCTATCACTTAAAATTTAAGTTTATGTATGTATAGCGCGCGGCAACATAATGACCTTTTTTAATATTGCATGAAACTCATGCTGTAGAAATATTAGCGTAGTGAACGTGGCTTCATTCTATAGGTGACATTCTCAAGTTTTCATGGAATTATAGTTAATTGCTATCATACGTTAGAATAGTGCGGAACATAGGTTTTCCATCGAAAATATCTATTGCCATAAAATGGTTTGGAATACTATGTATTTAACAAGATTAAGCTCATTGCCATTTAGTTGTCGAGTTCTTATTGGTGTGATTGATGAAAATCCGTTGATTGCTTCAATTTATAATATACAAAAAAGGATTTTGTCAATTATTTTTTTTATAATTTGAAATTTGCAAAATTTTGTGAACGCCAATGACTTAGCATATAATGCTAGCGTGTTAATTTCAGTAACAGCATACCTGGTGTTATACAAAAATTCTAACTTGCTACGGTTTGTCCAAATCACATAATTGGAACCGGATTTATTTTGGAAAAACTAACATTTTTAAGACTTTTGCTGCATCAACGATTACTAATTACTCTAACAACTAAATTTCCACAACAACAAAATAAGATATAATGCTCAATTAATTTTCTAACATACTGGGTAATACTTTGTTCCCTCTAAAACTTATTTGTGAAAAGTTATTTAGAGAAAAAAAATCCCCAGTAACTAAGATATCGAAGTTTGGTTTATTTAGTGTATGTACTGAAGGTGACGTCATCCACCTTTTAAAACTATGTAGAACAAAGCTTTAAATGTGTACAGTCATTATGAAACAAGAACAAAACTGTCATGGGTTTTAAAACTTGCTTTATTGTCCATTGAAAAAAGGAAAATATGTTGCTACACTACGTATTCTGATAAATTCTATACAATATTTTAAAAATAAGTTAATTTGAGGGTATTATACAAATTATGATATTGGTTAATTGAGGTCAAAAGGTTAATAATTGCTGCTTTTGAAGAAATAAGGATTCTCTTATTGTTCTCATTTTTAGACTTAATATAACAAAGTTACAGCCGAAGTCTTTTTATGTTTGGTACCCCTTCTTTTTAGATTATATTCTATTTGTTTATTTTGCCAAATAGGTGTATTTATAAACAATACAATCTTTTTCCTTCATCATAACTAAATTGATACAAATGGGTTTAAAATATCCTCAAGGATTTGCTATTATAAATATAGTTTAAACTTTTTAAACATTGACATATTTATTATATAATTATTTAGTTTATGTTTATAAATATATTCAAAAAAGTTTTCAGCCTACAGGTAAATACGAGTATATCACGATATTAATCTTTCGGTCTCTTTTGAAGCAATATACCTAGATTACATAAAATTTCCATTTATGATTTTAATCAAAAAATATATTTGAGACTGTGTAGTATAAAATATTTATGCATTGCTTGTAATAAATGAAACCGATTCATGACGATAAGCTCCTCGAGGTTGTTGTATTTCATTTTGTCACGTTTATTATATAAGGCTACCTTTCTTCCGAAAAGACAGAAAAAAGGCCCCAAAACAGAGGATTTCTTCCGATCCTTTTGAGCTGAAAGGAGAGTGGCATTGAAACTTCGATTTGTGTCCTGGGAATTTATTTTCTTAGCCATCTGACAGAAACTTGGCGAGAAGAAACATCAGTACTCTGTTTTGTAATTTTATTTCTGGCCACCTTTTATATGCTGTTAAAGTTGGGATAGTTTTAAAATACATAAACATAAAACTTATCCCTTCTTAATGTAGGATCAAGCAATGACTAGATACAATTTTTTTATTTAATCCTAAATATGTTCCCATCCGGGTAGATCCTCAAACTTATATATAGCATATTTTAGCTAAGTGTATTTATTCAACAAAAATATAATTTTTGTTTCTCTGTTATGCACCGGCCCATGCCTTAAATTGGCCTTGATTTTTTTTTTTGTAAATTAATCCAAACTATTTTGAGGGATTGTATCTCTGTTTAAATTCATTATCCTGACATGAAATTTATGATTTCAGATTAACTATGCTTAAATAAATCTACAGACAAATTTCCAGCACACTTGAATACAAAAAGGAATGGGAATATTGATGATCAAGTGCGAATCAAGACATTTAAAAAAAAATATTTATAACTTTGTATGCATTTATCTCTGAAGTTAATTAACAAATTCATCTTAAATTTTCAAAGATTTTTACATATAAGTGATATCTATATCCTATAAAAAAATTATCTAATTTTGATGTATGAGTTTATATTTTTTGAACGTTTAGTCGTGAGATGGCCTTACAGAAAAATTGTTCCTTATTTACTTTTGAATAATTATTTTATATATAGGTATATACATCCATAAATTTGTTTAGAAAGGATCTAAAAACATTACATTTATATTTTTGCGGAGCGTTGTAACTAATTAATTAGTATTATTTTAAAACCTGATATTTATTTTTAGTTATATTAAACATAGCTCTTAATTACAAATATTGCCAATAACATATTAATAGAAATAATAAAGTTGAAGTGTTAACGCTACCTTTTGATAAATAAGTTCCTTTATTACATAACTCCTTGTCAAATTGAACTACTAAATGGAACCAGTTAAACATTCAAAAGATTCCAATATAAAATATTAACTTTTACTTTCGAAAATAATTAATTGATGTTTATAGCAGATATTATATTTTGCAAATGACTGGCAGTTTTCTACACTGCAATTTACTCCAGGGCAATTTTACAAGAATCCAAAATAATAACTCGTTGTCGTTGATGATTTGGGGATACTATATTGGTGAAAAATAGCTAGTGATGAAAATCGTGTGTATTTTGGACATGTTAAAAAAAAAAACTGAAAATTCAAATTGGTTGAATAAACTTTTGGAGGAGAGCAGCTTAGCTGTCATTAAATGTATTATATCAGCTACAATTACTCGTGAAAAGAGAGAAGGCGGAGCAGGAAATACACAAGGACATGGACAAGAATTACTACAATGTCGATCTTCGGTTTTACTCCGAGTCCAACATGAACATATAATAATAACTTCTTGTATCTTGTAGGTTACTTTAAGTCTTTGATGAACATGCACGAATGTTCAATCAGGTTGTGCATATAATTGAATGTAGTAGGTAAATAAGTTCACTATTCAGGAGTTAAATAATAACAACAAAAGCTAAACAAATGAAAATTCATTAGTCAGATTATCAATTCCGAAAATTTACTTTTAATATATTAAAATTAAATGATAGTGTCTCACTTAAGTGTTAGTTATTACAATGACAAAATGTTATAATTAAATAAACCATTTTAAGACAAAGAAATTGCAACTTTTAGAAGCAAATTGTACAAAGCACATATTAATCATAATATTCAATAAAATTTAACATTTAATGTTTTTAAAGTTAGACTTTTTAAAAAGTTAAGCAAATCTTATAATTTTAAAACAATACACGTGTAATCGTCATTCTCATCAATGGGCATTTTTATAATTTATTTATTACTCAATACTAAAGTAAGGGCGCCTACAGGGATTGTAGCCCCCCTCAAACTAACATATTATTGATTTTTACTTGAGCTTTTTCGGTCAAGATGAAAAAAATTTAGACAAAGTAAGGGTACATTTTTATTGAAATTTTTGGATATTTCCTGAAAAAATTTTGATTTTTGGATTATAATTAAAAAAATTGATAAACCAAGCTTTGGACGCCCCCTTAATGGTTTATTTAAAGCATTGTTAGATATTTGTATTTACTCTATTCGGAAAGGTCATGAATATTAGCTTAAATATAAAAAAGATAAATATTTGACTTACCAACATGAATGTTTAACAACCATGAAACAAAGAAAATATAGTCAGATTTGTCTATATAGGTAATTAAATAATGTTGTTCTATCTGTGAGTTACCTGTACATCAATATCTAATGTATACAATATACCTATGTAATATGATATTTTTATCCGTTTCAAATTATCTATTTTCTTCCTAGTCCCTTGTCAAATAAATAAATAAACATGTGCATCTCATGAATTGAAGATTGTTTTCGATACAGAGTAAGACAGTTCTTAAGTGAAGTATTTTTTGACTTACAATGGCCCTCAAAGAATTATAAATATACAAAGCAGTACAATTTTTTCTTCTTTGATGAAAAATGTCAAATGATTTTAGAAACGAATAATGAAGAATATGGTTTCAGAGTTGTTTACATATATTAATTTGTAAACAAAGTGACAGAGAGTGACAATAATACAGCTCTCGAAATGCTAATATTATTTAGTAAAAATGGAAGTGTATGTTAATTACATAAACGGTGCTGTGAAGATGCGCCATTTTTTAAGAAACAACTTACAGACTGTTACACCACCTTCCAGACAATATATTATTGTCTATTGGACAAGGAAAGAAACATTATGATTGTATAAAATTGTTCTCTGTATGAAAATAACGTTCCGGAAAAACA
Source organism: Lepeophtheirus salmonis (assembly GCF_016086655.4). Classification (NCBI taxonomy): domain Eukaryota; kingdom Metazoa; phylum Arthropoda; class Copepoda; order Siphonostomatoida; family Caligidae; genus Lepeophtheirus; species Lepeophtheirus salmonis. Next base: position 28,912,451 of record NC_052137.2, on the reverse strand, counting down.
ATTTGTTGATTTAAAGCCACATTATGCAAAATGACATTTTGAAAAAGTCAAGATATGAACAGTTTTACTCTTCGCTTGTAATATTAAATCATACTTAGCTCTCGAATAGATGAAAGTTGCATATCTAAATAGAATTTGGGAAAATGATCAGAGTACATATTTGGAATATTTCTATATTTTAGGGGTGTTTTTAAACAATTTAATAAGAAATAAATCTTTTTTTGTTAATAGAAGTACTAGCAGTAGTACTGGCAGTGCCCAGAGTTATGATACGTCGTGGAACAGACAAACTTTGCTTCCAAAATATAGAAGTTAACTACTTAGGAAACTATCAGTGTTACTCACTGTTTTTCATGACCACAATCACACGTAGTTTCTTTAAACAAAGATGTTCTCTCATCAATAATAATATGACATTATGGCTGATACGTCAGGGAGTACTTTAGTCACTAGAGTGCTACCTGGGGAGCCTTACCTATACATGATCGATGCTAAATGCAAAACGCCTACGTAATTTCATAAATATAACTACATTGTTATTTCTTAGAGGAAAAAAAATATGTATATGATATACATCAGGGATCACTTTTTACAGTGAACCCTGTATGCATGCTCAATATTATATTGTTTTTTTCTTGAATCAAAAAGGACATAATTCATTCAAACAGACGGATAAACTTTGTTTTATTAACGTAATATGTATATATTTTATACAAGATGTGTCTTTATCACAATTTGGTTATTTGGGGCCTGGTTAGAGGGACTATGAATCACTCATCATTTATATGCCAATATTTACTACGATAGATATTACTGATTCGGGTCCTATGCCCCTTTGCCTCACTTACTCGGTGATTACGGCTCTGACAAGCCATTTTATAAGTAGGCTTTTGGTGAAAAAAAAGAGACTATTTAATTGTTCATGTATTGTTCTTTTAGATCATCAAGTTTGATCCCAGGGGCACTCAGCATTCTCTTGAACATCCGTTTTAAACATCTTCAAAGCCATGCAATGTGCTTTTTCTTCCAATAGCTTATTTTCTATATCTCTTTTTGTGTTTAGCGTCCTATCTTTAAACTGATTTAGTTTCCTCTCGTGTGGCGATTTTAAACCAGATACAGTGGGTTGATATTAAGTCATTAAAAAAAAACTATTGGTTTGAATAATTTGGGATTAGTACTATTATAACCAGTTTTTCAAACTTTTTTCAATTATTGACGTTATTCAGAGTAATTACTTTTGGAAAACTTCTGATCTACTCTCTAGATTTTCTCAGATCATTGCAAATGGGGTTCACATGAAAATTCTCTACAAAGGGGTTCACGTGACGTCATTATGAACAGACACTGTCACCAAACGGAAGAAAATGTACCAATCTTAGAACTATATTTAGTACATTTATCTCCACCTTGGTGGTGCTATCTTTTATATGAAGTTATAAATTAAATAATAATCAATAAAATTTAATCTTAGCTGCACATTCATAATAAACAAACATTCAAGGTTTACAAATCTAACTTTATGTACAATTTTTCCTTCATTATAGGATTATTTTTAGGCCTTTATGGATACGTATGTATTCAATATATGTAAGTGCATTATTTTTCGTTTTAAATTAAAGGACTCCCATTTATAAAATGCACATAGTTTAGTTTATGTAATTTGGTATTACATAAACCAGAATCCATTCAAAAAACCCATTTATAAACATATTACAATAAGTATATTTTATAGTGTTGGGTTTTGGTCTGAGACTAAGTTTTTAGTAGACTGAAGTAATTCGGTCTTTTAAAGAATATTTGGTATAGATCGGTCTCATTTAAAGTTCGGTCTAAACCAATTCTATAAATCAAATGTTGATGACGTTATGTTTGTCTTAAAATGTTTCCTACGAGAAAATGGCTCCGAAGATTCAAACTGAAAAAAAAAAAATCTATATACGTAGACTGCTATACATATTTCTGGTCTATTAATGAAAATGCAAATATTTGTCATCATAAATGGTTTTATTGTTTTTATACCCTTTTGCATGCGCTCAAACCAATTGTCGAAGCTCTTTTTCCACTCCGATTGAGACACCTCCAAAACATAGTTTTTAAACGCTTCAACAGCATCTTCTGGCGACGGAAATCGTTGACCACGCTTTTTTTTCTTGATGTGCGGGAATAAAAAAGAAATCATTTGGTGCCAAGTCAGGGTTGTACGGGGGAAGACCCATAAATTCGATGTTTTGGCCGGTCAAAAAGGCAGTGGTTTGAGCTGATGTGTGAGAGCTTCCACTGTCATGGTGAAAAATGATTCGTCTTCTCTTGTACGTTTTTCAAATTTCTCAGAAGACTTCAAGTAAAAAAATTGTGATGCACCACTCAGAATTGACCATCTTACGATGTTCAAGTGAAACAGTCGCCACATGACCAGTTTTGCCGAAGTAACAGGCGACCATTTGCTTCGAACTGCTTCTTCCACGAACAATTTTTGTTGGATTTGGCTCGTCTTCAAAGACCCATACGGTCGATTGTTGTTTTGCTTCGTGTTCATACGTATAGATCCATGATTCCTCACCTATGACGATCTTATAAATGTCTTTTGAAGTACCGCGAGTGTATTTTTTCAACATTTCTGTGCACCAATCTACACGAGCCTTCTTTTGAGCGATTGCCAAATTGTGCGGGATCCAACGAGAACAAACCTTTTTTACGGCCAGGTGTACATGCAATATCGAATTTATGCTGGTGGAAGAAATGCTCAAGGATGCTTCTATCTCAACAGTATGTCACATGACGATCTGGCATCCTCCACGCATGTCAGCATCAATATTCTCTGGTACAATGGCCGTTTTTGAACGTTCTTCACGGAAATCGTCTTTGAGCGAGCGTCGGCCACGATTGAATTCATTGAAGCAGTTTTTCACAGTGCTTTAGGATGGTGCTTTATCGCCATACAAAGATTTAAGTCCATCAATGCACTCTTATCGTGATAATCCACGTCGAAAGTTGTGAAAAATGATCGCACGAAAATTTTGTACGTTTGTACATTCTGAGTACGATTATGCTACAAAAATATCAAACTTACCAAAGGAAATGTCAAATTGCACCTGGCAACACTTAGTGTAGCATAGAACAGAATATATATCGCAGCCTACGTATATTAAGACCGAAAAAATCAATCTACGATTTAAAAAAGATAAAATATTGGTCTACGGTCTAAGATAGTGGTCTGGACCAAAATATTGTTTCAAATCGATCTAGAAAAAATTCCTTAATACCAAACTGATAAAAAAATGGTGTTGCACCGAGTTTTAGCATTTATATATTTAATATGTGGGTGTCAGTTGCAAAACTATATGAAAAAATTGTTTGTAGTATACACTCACACCTTTACAACGCTGTATCGTTTTGTCCGATGTGACCAATAATGAACAATATATACTTCGTTTAAAAATAAGTCCGTGAAATACGAAATTATTTTTTCCCCAACCTATTATTTATCAAATGACATTTTGTGTATACAAAAAATGCTTTATTTAATATTTTAAACGACCTTTTTTTAGAAAAAAATAAACATTTTTATGGGGTTTTTTTGTAAATTGAGCCCATATTTCAATTGATGACGTATTTAAAAAAATGAATATTACTTTCTATTTTTAAAATGGCCTTTATTAAAAAATAAAAGTAAATTTTATTTATTCAATTTTCATTGTAAAACTTGCCTTGAGGATAGATATATCATGAATATTTTTACCCTAATACAAGAATATAATTTTTTTTATATGCATATCGGATCAAAAAAATATTATTTATTAATAATTATTAAAGCAGAAACATCAAAAAAAACTTTATCAGGTTCATGTACCTTATTATTGTGCATATTTATATATGATAAAATAGTGTATATAACGGATGAATGTGCAATCAAATACTTTGTATGTGTCCTAAATACGAGGGCGGTCCCCCAAGTACACGACCCAAATAATTAAAGAGAATGCTTTGTTGCTGTAAAATGTCATTAAACACTCAATAGAAAATTCTTTACGGGACTGTTTTTACAGAGTGTGAGCAAACGTGGAACACCAATCAGATTCACAACATTATCATGCCTTATTTTTATTTTTTTCTTGATTTATTTTGACAATATCCGATGCACCACAGTTTTTGATATACCTACAGTGTCTGCTAGCTCACACACTTTCAGTCGATGATCTACCATTGCCCCTTTGTGGATTTTCTCATAAAGTCGAGAGTTGTCACTTAATTTGACGAACCACTGTGATGTTTGCATTTCAGCTCATACAGCTTCATTTAAGCTCAGCTAGCCAAAATTTGAACTCTGTAAACAAGGAGGAAGACTCATCCATTGTAAAATCCAGTGAGTTTTTTATATTAGTTGGGGGAACACCTTTAAAATATTGAATCACATAGCAGTGATCTATTTTTAACATTTTACTCATTCACTGACAACAGTCACTATTGATGGCTGCCAAACAAGTAGTAAACCACGAGGCACCTTCAAACATAAAGCATGTGCTTTATAGATTATGTACTTTCCAAAAATAGTGATTTATAAAAAAAAATTGATTCTTCCCTATTATTATTATATTTTTACAGTCCCAAAACGGACACTCTAATGAACATATTTACATATTTATCTTTTGACCAGTGGTGATAATCAAAGGCTATAACGATGTACTTAGAGTTAGTCTTTATAAAATATAAATATTATCCTCTTTATTCAATGTAATACATTAATGATAAAATGTTAAAAAATATAAAATAATTTAAAAGTGAAAATAATTAAAGTAACGTAAGAAAATAAATTCCATATATTTATATTCATATTTATGAAAAGTAACTTATAAAGTAAAAGATTTGTATCTGAGTGAAAGTTGTTTTTTCCCTCCATTTTTTATTGATCTAATCCGGATATGACAGTAAAGGGTAGTTCTTTTACACCGTATACATATTATCTGGTATCATTCCATTCGCCTACAAACCGGGATTAATACAAACACTCACTAATGGAGAGTGAATCGAGTATGATTGTCACTCTACCACGTCATTTGATAATTATGCTTCCTGACGACAAAATACTTTTGTGCACTTTAAATGTAAAATAGACAAACGTTAGCTAAAGCGATCGTGTGTACTTCTTTACTCGTCCAAAAGATTTGAAGGCGTGTCAAAATAATGAGTAATCAATGACTATGATTTTTTCGAAGCTTTACGAAGTTCTGCTTTGTTTGAAAAAAAAAAAAGTGATAAAAATCCCGGTCAATTGACGAATGTGATCGTTGACAGCATGGACGTGGTGTTCTGTTCAACTGTCAGACCTACGGTACAACGTTGTAAGGGACAGCTTCTAACCCCTGTCAAACATGTATAAAAAGATGACCCGATATTTATATAAAACATTCTAAGTACCGGGACCTACTGTAAAGGACCGGTCCAAAGGACTGACAATCCTCAAAATGAATCTTAAGGACCAACAGTCTAAAGGGCCGATAGGACTAGTTCTAATACTGGACTGGACGAAATAAATAACGAACAAGCCAAGACTACTCATATTGCGTAATAACTATGTAACATCATTATATAAAGTCTTAACTTCAAGGGACAAAATGACTATTAATATAATGAACATGTTATTCAGTCAATTGCGAAAAGTGTAGCTTCTATTTGATAAGATATTGGATTTAATTTGTTAAAAGAATGGAAATTTGTTTATAAATAGCATTGTGAATGGTAGGATTATGTGCAAACTAGTGTTGTTTGGTATTGCGGTACGAAAGTGGTGCCGGAATATTGACTCTACTTTATTTACGGTAATATTTAATATAAATCCAAAACGAGTGCTTGAAGCAACATGAAGTGATACAAATATTGCCAAAAAAAAAAATCAAAAAAATGGAGTTAGTAACTCTTACAAAATCCTGTTTAGAAAGTTTCCACATTACAATATTTTAAATATTATTAGTAAAAAAAAATTTCTTTTTAGGTTGAGATGGAGTATGTTTTTACAAGAAGAAATGTGAAAATAATCTATTATTCAAAAGTTTATGCCTTTCTACCATACAAGGAGCAGAGCAACATTTTATTTAGTATCAATAAGCCGCGATAGCTTAATTTATATATAGAAATATTTTGTTCAGCAACAAATCTTAAAAATTTTATAAATATTATTTTATCAAATGTGCTACATTAATTATTATGAAGGTGTATTTCTTTACTTTACGACAAACTATAATTTTTATCATTGTAGAGTCATTAAAGAAAGAGTCCATTTTTCTACGATTCAGAAAAAGATAGATAAATAATTAAATATTTCTTAAATCCGGAAAACTTCGTCTACAAGCTATATTTTGTGTTTTTTTTCTTTTATTTTAACTTTTCAAGGCGAAAAATAACACTAAATGATGGAGATGCTGGAAAAAATATTCTGCAAGAAAGCACTTTGAAGGGCACCAAAGCAAAACATTTGTATTATAAAGATCCTTTTCATGTTTCTTGAGTTAAAAACAATCAGGAAAAGACCATATTATTCCATGGAGAAATATTTTTTTGAAATTTTGTTGACTATGGAATTTTTCCACAAAATTGTTTCATCTATTTTTCAGATGTGTACAGGGTGCGGTCAAAAAAAGTTCTTTTTTCCATGTGTGGCAATGGACGTGATTTCATTCTAAAGGAAATATTCTAAAGTATTCCTTAAAATACAGTCAATTGCTATCATGCGTTGGAGTTTTTGGGAACATGGGATTGTCGTCAAAGTAAATTTTACAGAATATTTCCTAGTATTAAACAGAATTAATTATGTAATCAACTAATGCTCCACAAATAGAAAAATAAATATGTTTTTAAATCTTGAATTTTATTGTAAATAATTACTATATCTTTCAAACTTTTTAAGAAAAATAATTTAAATAGACACAAAAACCACATGTATTTGATTCCTTTATAGAAGGAAATTTAAAATTTGGGGCTTTTTTCAAGGCCAATAAAACGAATGAAATGGTACTAGATTGGAAGGGACCCATTTTTCGTTGCATATTAAGTTGGAGAGAAAGTAATTTGGTATTTCTTTTTTTTACAACCCTTTTTTAAACTAAGTATATTTTGTTCATTATTGGTCATTTTGGATCATACGTTAAAGTGTTGTAAAGGTGGGAGTGTATACTACAAAATCTTTCCGGACAGTATTGATCGTCGCCAGTTCAGTCGTGAATTATCGTACGTCGAGTATGGAGGTCATAAAAGGAGAAATTCGCCTTGTTTAATAGTTTTACTTCCTGAAAGGAAAAAATGCGTCATTTTTGAAGGGGATTGTGACTGGAAATGAAAAATAGATCACTTACGTAAATTTCAAATGATAGAGATTGTGGTCCAAAACCAACAAAGCGACCAAAACTGTGACCCATCCAAGATTGACTGCCAAGAAGGTGTTGCTGTGTGTTTGGGGGGATTGGTAGGAAATAATTAACTATGAGCTGCTCCCCTCTAACGCTCAATTTTGCCCTCTACTGTGAACAATTCGACCCTTTGAAGCTGGTGATCGAAAAGAATTGGCCAGCATTGGTGAATAGAACAGAAATCGTGTTTCATTAATACAACGCCAGGCCGCACACATCATTTATGACGAACCAGAAGCTTCGGGAGCTCAGATGGAAAGTTCTTATCCATCCACCCTACAGTCGGGACTTGGTACCAAGTGACTACCACCTGTTGTAGTCTATGGCCAAGAAGTTTCAGGGTAAAAATTTGGCCGCAATAGAGGCCTGAGAGTTTGGCTGTCCATTTTTTTTTTTGCAAATAGGGACAAAGGATTGAACGAGAAGGGCATTCTGAAGTTGGATTCTCGTTGGCAACAAGTTATCAAACAGAACAGGGTATATTTGGCTAAAATTGGATGATTGTAACACTTCTTATAAAGTATTGAAATAAAGTCAAAAATACGAAGTTACTTTGTACCCAACCTATTATTAATAGTTATAATTTTAGTTGGAAAAGTATTTAAATGCCGATAGCAATTTTGTTTCCGGAAATCTACATAAATTAATAAATATTCTTCCAAAAAAGAATCATCAAATCCAAAAAAGAATAATTGAATGGTATATTGCAATCCAATCATATTTTCTTAAATATTTGTGACATGTATGTCAACGTTTTAGCGTGACCCACAAAATGTTATTCACGCCAAATCAACCATTTAATGTGATTTTTTTTCTAGGCATGGACCTTTCTGAACTTGTCTTTTAAAATTATCGTTGTTCTGAATGTTGATCTATTCAACTCGACTTAAATTCAGGAATGAACATACCCCTACAGTTAAATAATGTTAGAATAATGATGAAAATAATACTATCCATATGTATATTATAAAAAAATGAAAACAAAGAAATGACATGGTAAAATTTGAATAATGTTTGGGCAAAAAGAAACTTACCTGGAATGAAGTTTAATTAATATATCTGCAAGCGTTTATGAAATCAGGAAATGAACACACATCCCAATCTGTATGGAGCAATGATATAGGAAGGAATTCTTCCGATTTCAATCTTTAATTCTATTTCTACCAACCAAGACTTACGCTTATAATACCTCTGTGTTACTCTTCATCATACATGAGCAAATACATTTGTGGGTAAACTTTATAGTTCATACGTATAATATGTTCTATCCTTAAGAATATCCGAAATCGATTCTTGTTAACATTGAATAAGATATGAATATAATATAAACGAACGAATCCCAATATGTGTTAATAAAGTAAAGTATATCTGTATGAATGTACCGGGTGGTCCATTGAAATCCAAACACTTACTAATTCAATAATAAATGAAGGTTAAGTAATTGAAATTCATTCACACCTGAGTTTTCTACCTTGCAAAAAAGTCGAGAAAATAACACTTGAACGCAGTGGCGGCGATAGGATATTTTTCATGGGGGTGCTAAGGAAATGCTTACTATACTATAATTGAATTTTTTTGTTAATACACACTTTATATAAGGACAATTTGTCTATTCTTGTGATTTAGTGTAAAGGCGTCTATAATTTCATCATTCTCCATACTCCGTGCTATAGATACATTGATTGATGTCATTGCTAAATCACATGTACGATTATCCCAACTGCTATTTCTCAAACAGATTTTTAGTCTCTTAAGGCATAAAAAACTTATTTAACATCTAACTGTTGTTACTGGAAGGGTTAGAGAATTGACAATTAGCTTAAATAAATCGATAAAAGCATCTCTGTATGGGCGAATGAGATGGATAAAATCTTTTAAACTGTGAATATATTGTAGCTGAAGGGATTTTCTTTCTATTGGTCATTGCACTTGATTCAGCTCTACAGCCAAATCGTTTTCATTAATTTCGTAAAGCTTTGTTATGGGTAAGAGCACATTCTTGATTAAGAAAGTTGAATGGTTTGGTGGAAGTGCCTGAACTCTTCTTGTTATATTATTGGTTTCCGAGGAAACCCGACGCCTCATCTTCATAATTAATCGGTCCAGCACAGGATAAAATGATGAAATCCTCAGTGCATCCAAGTTTTTAGTTTGGCATGGCTGGACTATTAAGTATCAACAATAAATCCATCAAAATTAGTTTGTTTGTGCTCACGCTTTTGCTTGGAAGTAGTAGGTATTCCATGGCTTGCAATAAAAATAAAAAAGAACTTGTAAAGCATTTCAACGATATAAAAAAAAATTGTTTGCAAACTTCCCATGACGAACACAATCTACCAGGACTCAATTGAGTCTGTGAGCATAGCAATGAATATATATCGCTTGAGGAACTTCCTTCCTGAATTTCTCCTGAACGCCATTATTTGATCCCGACATTAACAGAAGCTCCATCATAACACTGTCCAACACAATTATTTATATCAATATTACATTGGCTAAGAGTGAGTCTTATTGTTGATAGAAGAGAATGTACGTCAAGGCCTTCTTCAGGGGTAAAATGTAGAAACTTTTCACCTATTTTTCCAGACTCTGGATGTGAATAACGAACTACTATTGAGATTTTTTCTTTTTTCGAGATTTCTTTACTTTCATTGATATAATTGATAATTAGTTATAAACAAACAGATTCAACAACATCTTCTCAGGGAAGATTCAAGCTTGATCAATCATTTATCTTGATTTGATATCTACTATTTCAATGTATATGAATGGAAGCCTGGGTCTCTATTTGAAGGTTCTTATTTGAAAAAGGCATAGTTCTCTAAAAAGCATATATTAAACAATATATACTGTATAGGCATTTCAAATTTGTCATTAGTCAAATGAATTGTCAATCAAAACACTAAATTTTCGCTTCATTATACATTTTATTGACTTTTTTCCGAACGAGTTTAGAAAAATAGTTTGGCAATTCATGGAGATGCTTGAGTTCCCCCTGTCTACCCCATATCTCTGCCGTAGGTTATCTTCAGGATTACTGTCTACGTCGTCAGAAGGTTCGAAACATTGGAAAGGAAGAAGGGTTCTGTCAAATAGGCCAAACTGATTCCAGAGGAGATAAAGAAAAATAGCTCAGGTCAATCTCCTCATGTCAATGAGGACCAGTGTAAGAGATCTCATTATTTAACATCAGAATGTCCAGAGAACTGTCGAAAAAGGGGGTGGAAAGAACCTTCTTAGGATGGAGAGGCCACTTTTGACACCAGTAATGAAAGAAACCCATCTCCTCTGGTGCAATTTTAAATAAGTTTTTAAATTATTTTTGGGCAATTTGGAACATTATACAGCCCTTATACCAACAACCTCAACTACACCTTTTGGGGACCATGTCAAGGGGAAGGCCTGTAGTGTCCGTCATCCAAACACCGAGGGTCTCAAAACTACTGTCAGTCAGCACTGGGACTCCATGACAGAGGATTACATCTGCAATGGATGACAGGCCTTGCACCTCCAACTGAAAGCCATCATTACCACTAAAGGCGGTTACATTATTCATTAAAAGAGCTCAAACACACATCTATTTATAGAATTAACTCGAAAAACTCAAAAACTGTTGAGAATCCCTGGTTTAGAACCTTTATTTGATTAAAAAGACTTATATTGGCTTCAATATTACCCCTTTTAAGTAAAAATCTATGAATTTCTATTTCTTTTATTGTGGCAATCAATTTTGACTACTTTAAGTACAATTTGCAGCACACTCAAAAGAGTTAATAAGAATAATTTGTTGAAAAAAAGTACGATAACTTGTCGAAGAATACAAATGTAATCCACAATTAATTTTGAGAAAAATTATTGTAGCTTGCTTTTGTGATGACGGGTCACATATAAAAAAAACTGCAGATCAAGAAGTAATCAAATCATATTGAGGGTTATTGTTTAAAATATTCGACTCTCCAAACTTAATTAGTTGATGTAAATGACAACAAGAGTCGAGACTGACAATAAATATTTATTTTTAACCTGTTATTGACATCTTTTTATAATTGCACAATTGCAAAAAAGTGTTCTACTCCTCCTGTTGACAATGCCATTCTTTTGCATATTGAAGAAAAAAAATATAATTATATGGATTTATCTTTAATATAACTTCTAGCATGAAGTAAAAACTAAATATTTCTTCAATGATTTATTGGTTATTTTCTTTGATTTTGCTCCCTCATTATATAAAATACAATATTTTTCTACCAATAATTTGATATCACATAGCTGCATAAAAACTCATACCTTTTTCTGCTTTCTTTTTGGTAATAATAGATTTATTCATTAATCATATAGATGTATAAAGTAGTTTTGAGCCTTAATCACAGACCTCCTCTGCAAAAAAGCTTTCATTTAAAGCATCTCTCGACAAGTTCTAAGACTAGCTTTATGGAGTCTCAGAGATCAATGATAAGATCACCCGTATATTACCTGTAAAAATAGGTACCTTGTGGGTAATTACTTGTTGGCTAATAAAATTTTTTTTAAAGTAATCTGTTTTAAGACGTGTATTGGTCATACATTATCATTATTCACAGATAAATTAGAATTTTCCATTTTTGATTGAGTATTTATGTACAAGGGTAAAAACTGGTGTTATGGTCAGGGGCGTCCGCAGGCTTCTTTTTTGGGGGAGGGGGGAGGTGTGGCTTGGTTTGAATTTGTTTTCTTTTAAATATCCATAAGTTAAATTTTTTGAAGAAATTAAATTTTTTAGAAAAAATTTCAAAATATTAATTTTTTTTGATTTTTTTTTAAATTTAGACTTTAGAGGTGCTCCACAATTCTGACTATAGAACATGGATGGAGCATTTTTACAATTTGTAAATAAAATTAAAAAATAATTTTGTCTATCAAGTTTTATAAATAAATAATACCTATAATTTATAACCAAGTACATTCAAACTTTACGTACACTCAATGTAAGCCTTTATTTATATAAACAGTAATAATTTTCATAGCCGAAGTAAGAGCCAGTACACATTTTCCGACTCCTGAATCCGACATCACCAAAAACCGTTCATTTTTGAGCAGATGAATGGGGAAAAAAAGAGAATTATTAATACCATTTCAGCAAAAATATCAAATAAATTTTAACTATTACCTCTTACTCATTATGAGCAGGACCCTCACCTTCAGAGGCCCCAGAACCTTTAAAAAAAAACCTAGAAAAAATAAAAATAATTTTTTTACATCATTATACACAGCCCATTATTTCATAAACATATATGTATACATAAGTAAATTATAAACGTTGTATTCAAATTTGTGGAATGAGTTAAGATCCCATAGAATTTGAACTATAGTTAAAAAACTTATATTGGCCCGGTAGATAGTCTTTCAAACATAATCTATCACTATCTCATTCTTTTATTGTAACAATCAATTTAGGCTACTTTAAGTACGATTTGCAGCACACACAAAGAGTTTGTAAGAATAAGTTTTAGACAGAAATGGACGATAATTTGTAAATGAATTTAAATGTAATCCCAGATTTATCAGATTTGAGAAAATTCATTCTTGCTTTCTTTTGTCTTGACAGCCACATATATAAAATTTAAAAAAATAATGAATTTGCCTTTATGTTAGGCATGGAAATGAGGGTGTGTAGCAGAAGTCCAGCACATAATATTAAAATAAAACTATAATATCTACACTGTTAAAATCAAAGTTTATCGACGCTTAATAACTCCGACCAGAGTACTCTATCTTGTTCACTTATATTGACAAGTTATGACTTTACTGGATTTGCGCCCATGTCGTGGGAACATTAGTTTTTATCGTTCCCACGAAACTTTATTCTTCTGTTTTTTTATTTACAATTCAAAAATGAACGTATGAACGGGAAAAAAGTACACGGATGAACAACGAACGGAAAATTTTCAGAAAATGAACAAAAGAATGGAAAAAGGGGGAAAAGTCCAACCCTGCCACTATATATATTATTATTATTTAAGTAAAAAAATTTTAAATGCCAATTTGAATTGTATTTTTTACCAACTTTTCTCTATATAAAAAAGGGTAACCTAATTTTTTTATTGATATATATACATATTAGTAATATTTTATTAGATACGTTGAATCATGAGATCCAGGGAGACCTAGACCCCCCCCCAATTCTGATTAATGTGTAGAAGTGACTTAAGGATAAAAAAGATCGAAAAATGCTTATATATATTGTTATGTAATTTTATTATTAACCGTTGAAGCCTATTGTCTGACCGTTGGACAGTCACATTTTTAAACACCTGTTGATGTTTTAAAAGGATCCTTAGCACCTCTCATTCGAATCCAAAATTCAATTACACGTGTCTACTCGGTTCAAAAAATGTACTCAAAACCCATTCCAGTTAAGAGTGTATATCTGTATGAATGTACAGGATGCTCCATTGAAATCTGAGCACTTACTCATTCAATAATTGAAATGATTATCTTCTTGAAGTTAAAAATTCTGTATAATTGTACGTTTGAATAAAAACAGTTATATTGAATCTAAGATGTACTCATATTAATGATATCTTGCAGGCATTTTGCATATAGCATCGAGCATGTTACAGGGTGCACTCTATATAGTGCACCCTGACTTATATCATATTTATGATTTAAGAAATAAAAATGAGGTCGTATTATTGAAATCTTTTTATTACAACATCAAACTTGTGCGTTTAAGGCTCTGCCTTGTAGCACTCTGGAGACTAAAGTAATCTCCAGCTCATCAGTTAAACCGTAATATTCTTTCATTCTACAGGAAAGAACATATAAGTATTGAGTAATTATGTGTGAGTGTGAACACAAAAAAGGGAGAGTAATATTAAAGAGGTCTTGGGGAGCAAAATGTGTCTTTTAGTCGATGCCTAATTACTCCCACACAATTAGTTATTAAAAGATATATATTTCTTAACTCAAACCCAAGATGATTTACAATTAAATTCGTCACTCAACTTTCCTTTTTCCATAATGTACTTTTTGCATAAAATCTTTACTCTAAAGGCTATATTGCTGTCCTTCTGTAAGTAAAATACATTAAAAGAAAAAGAATGAATTGAATTAAAACAATCATATAATGTTCTATAATTAAAAAAAACAAAACTTTAGTGATTAATTATTGTTCTAATATAATAGATAAAAAATTATTTGAACTCCTTTATACGATTGTTTTAATTCAATTATTTCTTTTATTACAAAACTATTGTTCTCTTTGTAAAACATTTTTTTGCCTTATCATCAGGGAATATTAATAGTAATAAAATAGTGCTGGAGAAGATAATCTCGCATTCAATCAAGTCTTATCTTATTTTTTCAAATATAATAGTTCTTTAATTTAACTTTTTGGGTTTTTTAATTAGCCTTTGGCAGAATCAAATAATTTGTATGAATACATTCTGTCAAAAAAATTATCGGGAATTGATCATTTAAATTGCCCGCGCCCAAGGGATTTAAAAACTTTTTTTTTCTAAGTCGATAGCACTGTCTTTCATTATGATGCCAAGCTTGAGCACGATCTGTAGACCAGTTGACTTACAACAGTTGGATAAGTCAGTCTGTCTACCTAACTATTTCTCCACGATTTTTACAATGAATGAAATTATTCAACAAAGGATTTGCCTTAAATTTAATATTGCAAATGAAATTTCAATGCTAACACGTTGAAAATGTTGGAACTAGGTTTGGTTGAGTCAGTGTTATCAAAAATCCTGGCATATGAGTGGTACAAAGTGTTCAAGGAGGACTGTGAGATTCTCGAGGACGCGGTTTTTTTCAAAAGAGCTGAATTTTCTGCTAAAACAGTACCGTGAGTTAGTCCCTTTGGACATGCTTGATCATATTTATTCCGACCCAACGTTCATAGAACTCATCATAACTTGTAATGAGACGTGGGTCTACGATTATTACATGCAAAATAAACCAACAATCATCAGAATGGAGGAAGAAAAATGACCCAAAACCGAAATAACCACGCCCAAGTCGCTCAAAAGTCAAAATGACCCTCATTGTTTTTTTTTATATCTGCCGTCTGGTGTATCATGAGTTTGTTCCAAAGGTACCAACAATCAATAAGGAATACTGTTTGGGCGTACTAAGGCGTTAGCTTGAAAAAATCCGTCAAAAACAGCCGGAATTATGGAAGAAAAACTCGTGGATTTTACAAGACGAAACGCGCCATCGCACTGAGCCACGATTGTGAGTGAATTCAAAGCCAAACATGCAATAAATACTATCGATCAACCATCATATTCACCTGATTTAGCTCCGTGTGACTTTTTTTTGTTCCTCTCACTTAGGTTGCCATTTCGTGGGCCCCGTTTTGAGTCTATTGAAGCTATAAAAAGAAAATTTGTGGAAGAAGTTAAAGGCCATGCCAAAAAGTACCTATAAAAAATGTTGCGAGGACTAAAAAAACCAGCAACAACGTTGGCATATGTTTATTGCATCCAATGGAGATTACTTTGAAGGCAACAGAGTGGTAAAATTTAAAAAAATGTTAATGATTAAATATAAAATTTGTGTTTTATTTTACAATTCCTCGTACTTTTTTGACAGAATGTGTATTAGCTATCTTTGAGTATTACTTCTAGAGCGTCTCCAATATTAATGATTAATAGAGTCGAAACAATTATAACTGCAGACAGTAGCTGACTCAACTCTGTTTCTAGTCCTTCTCTCGAGTAGTTCTTGCATAATGTAAACATTAGGTTTCCAGTTCGTCTCACACTGAGACCCATATTTATCCATGGTAAATTGTTAGAATGACATAAAATATTATTATCTTTTTTATATTTTCAGTAAGCGCAGCATATTAGTTCTAACATACGCCAAGTTAGGGGAATTATATTTGCAATCTTATCACCAGACACAATATTACTCAACCATATTTTTACTGATAAAATAAACAGAAAATTATAACCAGGGGCGTACGCAGAGGGTGTGGGGGAGAGAATGTTGCCCCTCCCATCCCAAATTAAAGAATGTTTTCTAGAAAATTTAACATTTGAAATTTAATCAAAAAAATATTTATTTTTTTTGTGAACAGCTGTGCCGGCAATGGAGTTAAAACTCCCTCGGGGACTAGCACTTTACCTGTACAACCTGTAGCCGGGGGTGTGTTTTGTGATATTGTAAGGGTACCTTGATTCTCTGGAAAGCAGTGGCAGATAAATTCAACCTACCCCAGGGCCCAGAAGTTCACATACACAACCTGTTGATCAGGGTGTATTATAGATTAGAAGAATTCTTCATCATTCAATAGTTTTATAATCCGAATATGATATAAATTGCAACGAATTACAAACGATAATGTTACTGAAAGTGACATTGAAGATTGGTTGGAGAGTTGTAAGGGTAATTACTTGTTCAAAGGTGGGATGGAAAGCCTATAGTCCCCCACCCAAATCAAATAATCTATGCTTTTTGCTAGAATTTTAATTTTTGAAATTTTCAATAAATTTAATTTAAATTTTTTTCCTTAAATATTTTAATTTTTGTGAATAACAATGGATTTTTGAAATATTTTTTCTAAAACATTTTACTTTCTGTGAATAGCTATAATTTTTGAAATTTTTCTCCAAAAAATTTAATATTTGATTTTTATTTCAAAAATCAAAAAATTTGAAAGATAATTTTTGAAATTTTTCTCCACAATATTCAATATTTGATTTTTTTTTTTTTTAATTTTATATTTGAAAGTTAATCTTTGAAATTTTTTTCCATAAAAATATATTTATTTAATCCTGCAGACGCCTTTGTTGTTCAACTCAAAATAGAATTTAGGTTAAAAAATCCTTACTAGTTACGTTCCGTATCATACGGAGTAGGATTTGTTTTTTTTTCTTTGCCGTAACTAGACTAATAAAAGGTCATGAGAGCCAAGTTCCTCTTCTCCCAAACATTCTTCAAATTGTCAGGGTTACCATATCATTTTTAGTGATTCATTCTTTATACGACTCCATGGTCATTTTACTGCGATCCATTTTTAAAGTCGTTCAAACCAACCAAAAGGACATATAATAATTTATTAATTTACATGGATTGATTTTCTGTCACCCTGACATTTGAAATTGTTATGTCCATCAACATCACTTAATAACTTAAAATAATAAATTTTATGTGATTTTAACATTAAAAAAATAACCTGCTTTCAAGGATGTACCATAAAACTATAGGTTTAGTCAAAGTTTGAGATAAAATGCATTATACTCAATTCATTAACATACTTATAACTCCTTTTCATTTAAATACGTATTGATTTTACATTTACAATTATTGTAAAAAATATTTGATACAAATCTATGCAAATGCCAAAATATATCTCCTATAAAATATAGTAAAATTATTCGATAAATAGTATGAAAAAGACCTTCCATCTCTGCGTCTCTGTGACTAGATTTTTCCTCATCATGAGGTCTATGATTATTTTTCAAATTTATCACTCTCAATTTTTAGAATGATGCATAAAGAAAACGTTGAAAGAATGTCTGAATTTACTATAACATACATTGCGAGACCAGGAGTAGTTGTTTGCGATTCTATGGAGCAGTTCATTTCGTTTTTATTTTGTGTAAATAATGATCTTTATAGTTTTTGACAGAAAGTAAAAATCTATTCTCTGTTTAAAGATAAATCAAGTCCTGGTTCTCGACATAATTTATTCAAATAGATCTTTGTCAAATACTTGATCATTCATTCTTCCTTATCAAAGATATTTTAGCAAATTACTATTGAATTTATTTTTTTACAAGTATTATATTCGATATGGAAATTATGAATTCAATCTCTAACCTCAACAACTTCTTAAATAAAAATATGTCTTTATTTCTTAAATCCAAAAATATACTTGTTTCGAAAAGATGGGGTTTTAGACTATTAGGTATGTTTTTTTGTTTGTCTTTGAAGGATCAAAGTAGTAGTGGGTAATATTTATATACATAAATATAGCGTTTTGTATATCTTCGTATTTCTAAATTGGGTTACTATTTTTTTTTTTTTTTTTTTTTAAATTTATAACTTAAAATATCATTTATAATACCTGAGTCAAAATTACCCGTAAAACAAACTTTCTGCAATAGCCATTTTACAAAAATTGAATGTTACAAAAATGATATTTTTTTACTATCTATAATGTTGGGGTCTATGTTAATTAAGAAAAGGTAATGAAATTTCAAGTCCACAAAATATCAATAAGATGTATTTTTGTAAGTTAAAGTTGAAAACATAATGGCCCGAATGAACACGAGAGTTATGCCATATGTAGAGATCGCCGCGTTACCTTACTATCGATAAAAAGA
Source organism: Lepeophtheirus salmonis (assembly GCF_016086655.4). NCBI lineage: Eukaryota > Metazoa > Arthropoda > Copepoda > Siphonostomatoida > Caligidae > Lepeophtheirus > Lepeophtheirus salmonis. The sequence continues at coordinate 28,893,724 of NC_052137.2, read as the reverse complement.
TACAATGTATCTTTTTGTCAACTGTCGATGTTTCTTCTTCTTTTCTCCTCAACAGTGTTCCGAGCGTTAATTGGTTTAACTTATAATGAACTCTATTTAAGCTTAGAAGAATTCACAACAATTATTGAATAATAGTGTCATAGTTGGAAATTAAATTGCTAAATACTTTTTTGTATGAAAGGTTGAGTGATATAATAAAGTTAACGATATGGGATATGATAAAATTTTCATTAGTTCTTTTCCTATTGAGGTTTAAATAGTTCTTCATTATTGTACCAAAGATAAAAATTTGAAGAAAATATATTTTACATTTTTTATCAGCTTTTTGCGACCTGTTGAGAAAAAAATCATTTCAATTATATGTTGACTACACACCGTACATCTGCAGTTTGAAATTCATTCCAGGTGGGACCAAGATTTTGAAATTTGTTCTACGGGGGGAGGGGGGAGGAGGATTGTATTCATTGCATACTCAGAATAATAATCATGAGGGTCAGGGAGGCAGGCCCCTTAGCCATTCCACAAACTCCGTCTATGATGTCTGCAAACTATTTTTTGTATTTATAAGTATAATTTTAACTTTAATTTTAATTATTGAATACATAAAGTTATTCTATATATAGGTATGTTACAAAAAATTAAATATTTTCCATTTAAAACTGTTTTAAACCAATAGATAATTGTAAAAAAAAACATAACATTTTGTTACCAAAATCCTGTCTTGCTTCAATATTAAGGAAGTTATGACAAATTTATCTTTGCGATTTCATACTTTTTTTCGTACTGTTGATTTTATAACTTACAGAATATATTATTGTAAAAACGATGTTAGCTTTAAATATTTGCAATTGAAAAAATTAAAATTAACACAAAGTACTTTAAAATTGTACAGTAATAAAGATTGAAGTTCCTAATGTCGGGTTGAAATTTATGTACATTCCTTAAACAAATCGCTTGGAAACTTTACAAAATACTAGATAGATAAATGTTTTATCGTCCATTACACCTTTTCTTTGATCAATTAAACATTATTTGTGATTTTGAACGCTACCTTGAAATCACTTATTTTATAGCTAATGCTTCGATTAAAAGATGTAGCGTATTGTTTTTTTTTTTTTTTTTACTGAATGAAAGATTAAGAACTAATCTACATTAAATAAACTTGACGTTAAATTGATTTCTCCAATTTAAGTAATAAAATCCATTATTTTCATGAGGATCGTCAAAAAACACTTCCGTGCACCCCTCCTTCAAGTTTTTACAGGGAATTTTGTAAGATACCTACTATAGAGGGTCGTCCACTACTATTGGAGCAATAATTGATCTCATCCAGATACTGTATGAGTGCATCACGACCGAGTTTTTTCTCCTGCTTACACAATATGTTATTTGACTAAAAAATAAACATTAAAAGATCCAAAGCCATTATTTCATATTAAAATCAATATTATCAACTCTGGGACCGTTTATGCAGGATTAATATTTTTTTTTAGGCCTATGGAGGTCATTTTGAAAATTAATATGTTATTACCATCTATGCTACAAAATAAAACAAAAAATATCATTACTATGTCTTTTTTCAGGATCTGAATAAGGTCAAAATTTGTTCAAGTTGCAGTGAACACCCCTGTATATTAATAGATTTGAATAAAACGCATTGTGGGTTATTCAAAATAACACAAACTGGACGAGGATTTTTGGACTACAACCAAATTATTTTACTATACTAATAGACTAACAATTAATAATTATAATTAGCAAATAGATTAAAATATAAAAGTAGTATTTCACTTTTAATTAATGTCATTAATGTATTTTATGAAAAAAATACTATATATATAATTTATAGAACGCTTTACAAAAGAGAATACTATAATAGTACACTTTAACTTTGAGACAACGCACACTATTCAATTAATCATATGGTAAATTAAATTATAAATATAATTATAATATTCCAGTCTAGAAGGATTAATATTTCGGAAAAATTCAAAAGTTTAAAATCACACCACCTCTCAAATACCAATTCCATTCTTTGTTATATTCTAATTTTTAATTACTTATTGTCTTTAACTTCATTATCTATAGTAGCTTGACTTGGCGGGATAATTATATTCTAAAGTAATATGATTAACAATATTTATTTGCACTTCTATTCCATAGTCTTTTTTTGACCGAGTCTCCCAGATTCTGAAACCAGCAATTAAAAGTAAATATAATTTGAGAATATGAGAATGCTGAATACGACAACTAACTAACTAAAACTCCTATAAATCTATTATCAACGACTATTTCCTGTCGATTTATCTCTCTCCTTCCAACGTTTGTTGATTTGGAGTCAAATAACTAAGGTATTATAGAACAAGATGCCAATTATATTGCATAAACTACAACATGACATCTTCGAGTCATTCTTTGACAATAAAAAATATATAAGCTGGCCTCCTTTCAATTTTTCATACTATAGATGCCTGAAACAAAAAGGTGCAAGGAATTAAGTGAAATGTGCAAGAAAAAATGTTCATATAGAAAAAGTGCAAAGAAACTCGCAAGAGGTTTAATATTCATTTAATCATTATGATATGTATAGTGAAGTTGATTGACTGTATTTTTGGGCGTGTCTTTTTTGGAATTAGTAATCTGAAGAGTGAATTTTCTTTATCTAACTAAATGGCATTATTATTAAAGTCCTGAGTAGTAAACTTCCCTTCCTAATACATTCAATTATATTCAAAACCTGATTGAACATTCATCTCTGCACATAAAAGAAGGAGGGTAACCTAAAGGATTTGTTGCAGAATGGAAATTGTACGTCTTAGTTGGACTATAGAAAAATTGAAGATCGACATCGGAGTCATTCTTGCCAATGCCCTTGTTGATTTTCTTGTCCCCCTTCTCCCTTGGCACAGCTGATTTTAGGTGATTTAATGAAACGTAATGACAGCTGAGCTGCTTTCCTTCAAAACATTTTTCAAACTCTAAGGGTTACCATGTTGATTTATACAAACGATTTTCATCAGTAGACATGTACGTTTATTGAACTATTTTAATTACAAATAAATTCTGGAGGAATACAGCTTTGTTAATTATTTTCCAGTTACCTGTGACTGCTAGAAACAGCTTGGTCTTCATATAATTTCTATGAATTGTCTTTGACTTTCCAACTTGACAGTAAACCATCTCAATATCTGCACTGCTGATTAGAAGACAGATAACATCTGTCAACATATTTTTGATGGTGGGTTCCTAATTGCTTATACTTCCATAAACATAAGAAGGACATTTATATGCTAAATTTTCTACTTTGGTCGCTTACAAAGACTAACATTGATAGATAAATAAATATACTGGGTGGTCCATATTTAAAGGCTTATAAAGAAAGATGGAGTAGATCCATAATATTTTTTATTATTTGAAAGCTAAATTTAATAACATTTTATGATTTATAATGAAGTCCTTTACACCTCGCCCACACGTCGGAAGCATTGGTAGGCCTGGGTGCATCGTGCAGAACCAGGATTGCCATTGTACTGGTTCTGCCTTTGCACTTTTTAATTTAAATTGCCTAGATGGATGGATTAGACAACAAAGAAATTACACCTTTCAACAAGACAGTGCACGGCCCACTAGGCCATAAAAATTTCCTCACGTTGGAGCTCAGATTTTTGCCCACTAAACAGCCTAGACCTGAACTCATGCGATTTCTATCTCTAGGGAACAGTCAAGTATGAGCCTTGTGTCAAGTATCATTCGTCTTTGGAGGCCGATTGCCCCTACATTGACAAAGTTAATTCTGCACGAGGTCGCCTTGGACTTCCAAAGCTTGAAGAGGTTTGTAAAAAAATCAAAAGAATATTCTGTAAGACACAAAATACCCTCCAGTCATAAAGGTCATACTCATGTTTCTCTGTTTCTAAACAATTAGGAAAACGCTTTTTTTTTACAAGAGCACAATGAAGTTGACTTGTGTAAGCTCATGTGACTTAACCTCGTGGGGAAAATGTTCCATAGCATCTTAGAGATGCAGAATCCAATATTCAAGACTCAATTCAGTCACATCCGCGATAATTACCTTATTGTATTATGTTAAAAATAATACATTTGCTTTTAGAATTATCCTATGTTATAACAACACTTACAGTACGTAGATTAAAATAGTGTGTTATTTTAACAGAAGTATGCTGAACACCTTAGAATGACGAGTTTTTGAGAAACTTCTAAAATATTAATTTGGAATATTAAAAACACAATAACTTACGTTAAAAGTGCAAATTCAACTTTTAAAGATTCCTGCATTTCACTCAAGTATGGACATACTGTTTAGGAATTGTTTGATCTACGAGTACGGCCACTAGAACGACTTCTATACAATCAAAACGTGGTAAGAGTTATCTTGTGATATACTCTTTGTTTAAATTTAATAACGCCTTTAGTCATGATTATCTTTTAAAGTCCTATTGAGTTTTCCCGCAATACTAGCGCATCAGATTTAGATTGAGCATTTTCAGTTTTTTACCAAATATAATTCTTATGTTTGGATTTGGATCTTTTTTAAATTTGAATTTAATTTTTTTATTAAAAGGACTTTTAACATAAATGAAACCGGACAAAAATCGGAAATTTTATGACTTTATAAAAAATAAGTCATTAAGCAGTCCTGGTAGGATGTAAAAAGGGACATGTGCATATAAGGGAAGGATGACAATTAGTTATCCCAAACCTTTCAACTAAGTTATAAAACGAAGACCACGTGATCAATTTTTGTACAAATGTTTTTAGACACATTTTTTTTGGTACGTTAGGAGCGTAGAATATTACTCTAATGCTTACGACGGAGCCTCCATGAATTAAATCTTTTAACAGAATTAACAATGCAAATTTTGCAGAAGAAATGTAAAGTTGCAAATGGTATAAGGAGTAACGACAAAAGATGATATAATAGGCCATCTGTAGTATTATTAAAAGCGACCTCTTACGTGGTAAAAAATATACTCGACGAGCAACAATCTACTCAAGCTAACACTGAAAAGTCCCATAGATAAAATGTGCTTTTTTCGCTGAAAATTTGCTTTTTTATGTTATTTTATTTTTATTCTCTTTATGGAACGGGGTTCCCATCACACTTTTCCAGTCATTGCTCAGCTTGAAATGTAATTTTTTTCATTTAAAAGTGGTGTAGAAATAAAATATAAAATTGTTTATGCTCCATTGTTTTGGAAATGGCAAAAGTTGCGTCACACTTATGTACAATAACTCACAAACTAAGGAACAGATTATCTTTCGAAGTTTAATACTAACTGAAAATAAGGTGATTTGAAAAAAAAAAAGAAATAGTGTCATCTATGTGAGAAGCTTCGGACCTTGCTGCATATGTGTTTACAGGTGTGTTTCGCCACGTTGTCTTAAACCTTTAGGGCATCCCTACCCCATTGGAATTCATACTCTAATTGTTCTTTTCTACGGATAGCTGACTACGTCAGAAGATACATTCGTTATGAGTTAAAATATAATGATGATGGACTTTACATCCGTATAGGAAGGCCCTTACGGATTGACCTTGCTTCATTTAAATCATTGTAACTTTAGTTATGGTTATGTATGAGTGAGCAAGCTATGGTTTAATGATAATTATGTGTTAAAATGACACAATCATTTATTTCTTTTTTTACGTTTGTAAGACAAGGCTTTTGGTCACACCATAAGTAATTATGTAGTTATAAGAATTTGTGGTACATGAGATTGTTTAAAAGATTCAAAAACTCTCTAGAAAATTATTGCAAAAGTGATTTGTACGTTGAGTACATATATGTAATCTGATACAACAACACAACAAAAACTTATCTGGCCTTAATATGGGAAATAAAATCGGCCACATCTCGTCCCAGTTATTAGTCCTTCAAAACTCTCAAATTTGCAAGCGCCCTCAACCATACATCATTTTTAATAATATTTATAAAAGTGCCTCAGTTAACCATTTGAATTACTTTAGTAAAACTTTAATTATCTTTAAAACACGTGAATATTTTGACATTTATTCATAAGTTAGGCTTATTAAAATCATAGACGATTTATTTATGATGACGTCACATGTAGATATCAATAATGGGGTAAATTGCACATTCATCCGTTATATACACTGTTTTATCATATATAAATATGGACAATAACAAGGTACATGCAACTTGCTAAAGTTTTTTTTTGATGTTTCTGCTTTAATAATTATAAATAAAAAAATTTTTTTTCATCCCATATGCATATAAAAAAAATTCTATTTTTGTATTAGGGTAAAAATATTCATGATATATCTATCCTCAAGGCAAGTTTTACAATGAAAATTAAATAAATAAAATTTACTTTTATTTTTTAATAAAGACCATTTTAAAAATAGAAAGTAATATTAATTTTTTTAAATACGTCATCAATTGAAATATGGGCTCAATTTACAAAAAAACCCATAAAAATGTTTATTCTTTTCTAAAAAAAGGTCGTTTAAAATATTAAATAAAGCATTTTTTGTATACACAAAATGTCATTTGATAAACAAAATAGGCTGGGGAAAAAGTAGATTCGTATTTGGCCTTTTTTTAAACTAAGTATATATCTTTTGTTAGTGGTTACAGCGGATCTTACGATAAGTCCTTGTAAAGGTGTTAGTGTATACTACAAACGCTTTTCGAGCTGTATTACACTTGGCCGTTCGGTTCACGCAAGCATGGAATTTATCACGCATCGCTACCAAAAAAAGATAGTTGGACCCTTTCGATTTCAATAGTGGGAAAAACTTGTTTTTTCCCCCTCAATTCTGCCCTCTACTGAGACAAGACAGTTTTAAAAACGTGGCCAGTATTGGTGAATAGGAGAGAGAAAGACATTATCTACCGGGCTGCCAAAAAAAATGGCGATAGTTGACTACCACGTGTTTCTGTCTATAGTCAATGCACTTAGGGCTAAAAAATTGGCCTCAACAGAGGCCTGTGAAAATTTGTTTGTCCAACTTTTTTGCCAAAATATACGAAATTACTATTTCCCCAAACTGACGTCATTAGTAGATATATATGATGACGTCAATTGTGGATATATATAATGATGTCATTTATAAAAAATGTTATATTGGACAGCTTTTGTGTTTGATTCAAACGCTTGCTCTCCATTTTATATGGGACATCAAACTTTTGGTTAACGATACATCCCTAATGAGTAGGTTAGTTCAATTATGATTGTTATAATTGAATCACATGCTGCCAATGGAGTACCTCATCAAAAGAACAAAGAGGATACACAATGATTAAAGAATGCTATCTGATAAATATTAATGACATTCTTTCGAACACGTTTTATCATTATATCAGTTGACAATGTAAAATAAATTTATTAATTTATCCTCTTAATAAAGCCACTCTGGAATCAGGATTCTCTTCTTAAGTATCTACTGGAGTTGCTCATTTCCCGGGAAATTTTGTATACCCGGATACCGAAAAATAACAAAATTCCGTTAGTAAATAATAAATACTATAAAATTTAAGTATTTATTTTTATATTTTAAACCGAGTTGCTCATTTCCCAGGAAATTGTCGTTGAGAGGGATCCGAGAAAATAACGAAATTCAATTACCAAATAATAAATACTAAGAAATTTAAGTATTTCGTTTTATATTTCAACCCTTTGTTAGTCAACATCTTTTCTTAAGGTGGATAGTGGACTGTGTAAAAAATAAAGGCAAAACATAAAACGTATTTCATTACGTGATAAATAGGTGAAGACCATTCAATTTTTAACTATATCATCTATATTGTACTCGTAAATATCAATAGTCAAAAGCAAACTAAAAAATATATATTATCCAGAAATTGTTGTTATAATTTGTAGCTTGTTGTTTATAAAAGTGAGAAAAGTTGAGAGGAAAATATACCTATATTTTTATTAAATAATATTTATCATTGAAGAGTTGTATTTTTTTGCTGCGAGACGTGGGAGAAGATGACTCATTGGCTTCCTGTTGTATGGCCCATGTAAATATAGACACAATAAATTATTCGTTCTACCTGGGATGTTCCAAAAGTACCCCGCCTGATTAAGAGATGGCGATAACTGTTTAAAAAAAATCAATTTATTAAAAAGTTCACAATCTAAAAATCACATGTTTAAAGTTAGAAGGCCCACGATATATAATCTATGTTTTATACCCATTAATAGGGAACGTTGTCAGTGAATTTGTGAAAATAGGTCATCTTAATGTGAAACAATACTTTTATATGAAAAGCCTGAGCCCAACAACGTATATCAAAATTAAGTTGCATTCTACTCTAAGTGCGTCTGCTTCTTCGTTTATAAAAGTGACATTTTAGCTGCCTTAGTTTAAATGAGGCTGTACGAGCTGCCAAGGCGTGTATCGCAGTGGTTCACCAAATGAGCTGACGACTTTCAGAAATTGTAAATAAAATCCTTTAACATCCTTGCCAAAATAAAAACCATCAATATTGTTTTTTTAACAGAGCTCACAGGTTTTTTTTAAAGGCCTCTACCAAACGGTTCAGATGTTGATTCATGGTAGAAGTGTATTCTAAAGAACGTCTATGATTTTTTCTGCATAGAACTAACAGGAATTATATATTTCTATGCATATATCGAAGATATGGTGACTCAAATTGTGATCTACCAGACAGTCGAGCAAGGGGTTGAAGGGAAGCGGCGCTGGTAGATTGTTGACTGAAACGTCTCGAGCTAGCCGTCATTGTACGCATGTCAGGCAGTGTGGTCCATCGAAAATTTTGGACATGGGAAAGCTGTGTGCAAGATGGATGCTGCGTTTACCCACACTCGACCAAAAACAGTGTAATGAAGAAGTTTTTAAAGAAACATACCAGAATATGTAACTCTCAAATATAGACATATCCAATAAGAATACATTTCTTTGCTTAATTATATGATAATTCATATTTATAAATTTAATATTTTTCGTTTGTATTTTTAGTTCATCCTGAAGTACAACATTAGAATTTTCAATAGAGGGAAGAATCATTAATATGTTTGCTCTTACCAACCTATTTCATTTTTTTTTTGTGAGTTTTATGAAATATAAGTCCTTTTTGGACTCAAAGTAGAGTTGATGATAGAAATTGTAGTAATTCCTGCTTATATTTTTACTTTTTTGAATTTTCCAACCTAAGACAAAAAACTTAAATAGTAAGTGAGGAGCGAGCTATATTTTTGATGTAGCTGAAAAGTATTGTATTGAAAATTGTATGTATAATTGGAAAATTTATAAATAAATTAGTTACTAAACTTAGTATTTGTGAGCTATCGCTCAATCCCTCGAAAAATTGCTAATTTTCACCTTTTGGGGGAAAGTTGTTTATTTTACACTTTTTATATCAAAATTGCTCATTATTTTTATACTGGTATGAAATAAATAGAAGAAATTTGGATTTTAGTTAGATTACACAATAGTTTGGTGATACTATTGAATTAGCCTTGAAACCGAAACCTCAAAATTAAAGTTTGACTTTCTTTGTGAAGATTTGACTAATGCATTCTTAGCAGCAGATATCCCATTAAACAAACTGGGCAACAAAGTATTGAATGATGTTCTTTACAAGTAAATTGTTGTCACCCTCGCTGACTCATAGACTCTTCGAAAAATTATGTTGAACCGATATATGATGAGCCCATGTCAAAGAAAAAATCTAAATTATCCACTGGGCTTTGACAAGAAGAGTGATACCATGGTTTGCTTTGTAACCAATATCATTTCGGTAAATCTAAACAGCCAATTATATAATTTGCCTTATATAGTGACCGTAGAGTTTATGGAAAATGCCTCAAAAGCTTCAGATATATGGAAGTTAGCCAATGATACGCTTCGAAATGTCCTCCCTGATTACAATTCAGGAAATTTTCAGTTAATCATAGAACTCCGTACATACTGAAGGCTTGAAAAAAACCTTAAGAAACTTTATCCAAATCTATATTATGTCTCCGGTTTAGCTTATGCGTTACATCACATTATTGAAGCAATTGTAAACCTGTTTCTAAAGGTAAACCAGCTAATTGCTGGAAAGGAAGTAGATTACCTTTTAAATGGCCCAGACAAACTGCCCCTTTTAAGTGATAGTAGTCTGACCTATCATTAGCTCAGAAGCCTGTTGTAATCCGTTAGCGGTGATGGATCAAGGCTGGCATGTACTGCAGAAGTTATTTCGAACATATACAGAAAATTGTATATGTATGGAATCAAAATGATGATTTCGCTATAAAAAAAAAAGAATGTCAGCAAGCTCTTGAAGATCCAGTTCGGAAGTAATTTGTCTTTGATCAAAACCAACTTTTCAATTTCAGAGTAACTAATGGAAAATCCATTTATGATTTTCTCAAAACACTTTCTGAAGCTGAAAAAAAGATCTACACAATTACTGCAGAAAAAAGGGAAATACTTCAGAGAAAAATAACTTCCATCATTCACAGAAATCCTGATCTTGCTTTTATGTGAAAGGCTGAACGTAAAATATGTGGTGGTGGTAATGGGAAGCCTCCGTCTAGCAAGACTTCTTAAGATCTCACCAAATTCAAATTTAATCCAACCACCAATATGAACGTTTAACTGCAATACTGAGCGAATGCAAAAATTAACTGACCAAAACCATTCTAAAATCTTGATTAGTCGACATAATATATCAAAATGCATCAATAATTTATAATAAATATATTTAAAGCAACACCAACAACTTTAAATTATTACTAATTATTTTTCTAAAATCCATAGTCTATTAATTTATAATTTAATAAAGCTTTTATATGGGGGTTTCTCATAGGTGCTAAACTCTGTGAAATCCTGGGAAAACGAGACCACAATAGAGACACCCTCGTATCTACATTCTGCATATAATATTTAATGAATGTGTGTTAATAAGATACAGGTATAGACTGCCCATTCACGATATCTCATTTTATAAAGTTGTAGGTTGCCTTGACAGTTTGAATTGCTAACAAAAACCCCATCATAAACTGTTATTTTTTATTATATAATATCAGGTTTATTTATATTGTTAAACAAGATAAAATACGAGCAAAAGTTGAGAAATAGTCCATTTTATGATAATATTATAAGCAAACATTTTATTAATCTACTCATAAAATAGTTATCTAGTTAATGTGTTACGTATGTTGTCATATGTAATCAACTTTTTGCCTATAAAATATAGGACAACAGAAAACTAAAAATATATTGATAGCCGAAAAATGGCACAAATATGTTCAGCATAACTTTTATTCAATATGTAAGCCCTCAGTTCTAATAATGCCCTCAATAGGAGGCCTAAATCCCTTGCAGGCCTTGCCTATGTAGTTAGACTCGAGCTTGGACCACTCCTTCCTGATGGAAGCTTCTAGAGACTGGGGACTAATGTGAGGAGTAGCACACACCCTTTGCCCCAGACACGCCTAGATATAGTAGTCCAAGGGGCTAGTGTCTAGAGATAAGGAGGGGGGGGGGTGTAGCATATTGTGGCCCCAAAAGTCTGTAAAGTTGTCTCTAAGAAGGCCTTGGCCTTAGCGGTGCGATGACACAGATGTCCGTTTCGAGTGTAAACAATGTTGTTCCCGAACTTTTCTCTGGTCCAAATTCGCACTTTCTTATCCAGAAATTCAATATAAGCATCTGGTTTGAGCCAATCATTCCTCTTCACAAAAATGGGAGGCAGATTTTGCCTGTGCTAGCCAAGGTGGATTTTTTTCCTGAAGAATGTCTTATTTAAGCTGAGACATTGTCTGGATGTTCGGTATGGATGTAGTGGAGGTTTTGCTTATTTACAGTAGCATCGACGGTGAAAAAGTTTTCATCAGAAACGAAGAAAACTTTACGATAATTTTTGTTCTTTCCACCTGTCTCAGTTTCCTCTGTTTAGAGATAAGATGTCTTGTCCTCCGTGATTTCGTACCAATTTCATTCCGAATTGAATATAAAGTATTGTGTACTACTAAATAAGATCAACCCTGCACCATTGTGTGTAATTTAAACAATAAATAGAAACACTGTTTCAATATTAACACTTTGTCTGACTGTCTTTAGGATATTTTATGTAAAAGTAAATAGAGCATTGATGGAAGACCTGCCCGAGTAAACCAGTGAATTTGACTTCCTCCCTAGGCGGTGTTAGGTTCAAAGAAGCAGTAAATAGGCGTTTTTTTAAATGTGTCCAGAGTATCTGAACGCAAAACATCCATACCATACATAATTAACATGAAAATGGTAGTATAATGCGTATGTTTTTGCTTTATACCCAAAAACCAAAGTTCATCAGCACAATAACTATTAATAATTTTATCAGGGCAGGTTATGGATATATATTCCTTTATAGAATATATATAGTATATACCCTTTGGCTTATACAACTCGATCACTGGGTGGATGTTAGCATTCTTCAAACTGTCATGGTTACCATGTTGATTTTTCAACTTCTTTTTTTTTAACATGTCCAAAATACACAAGATTTTCATCACTAGTAATATACTATATTAATAACAAGAAATCTACTCTATTGAAAGTGCAGTCTCACTGCAGCCAAATAAGTTGTACTAGACTAGAGTTCCCTGTATATATCCTTTTTAATGTGGTATTGTTTATTTGCCAATGAGGTGTGTTGACAGGGAAAGATAAAAAAATCAAACATAATGATCTCATAATTTTTCTTTTTTGATATCGATGCACCAAAAAAGGATTGGTTATAGCTCGTAATATTTTATTGATCATAATGTAAGTTACTAATTTTATATTTATAATAACACAATGTAACAAAATTCAGATCTTGGAACAACACCCGGCTAAAATCTACATTTATTATTGTTATTTTAGCCATAAAAATACGAAAAGAACAAATATGAATACAGTTCCAACAAAATGTATTTTATTTTACAAAAATGAAGAGTTATATTCGGAAGCTAATACTTTTTTTCTCAAATGCTTTATATTATATCTTAAACAAAAGAATAGCCCTTATATTACAACTTAAAAAGATTAGCCGTAAAAACAAGTTGGATTTTGATTGATTAATTCAGTTTAACTTTGAATTGTTCTTATACAATATGTATTAAATAAGCAATAAAAATGGTTGTGTTAAAAAATTTCAAGATTAAATATAATTAAGTTAATTAGACCTGTAGTCTCCAACACTGAGCCTCAGACCAGTCCAAGTCTGTGTATCAATTTCAAGAATTTTCTGGAGGAGAGAAAAGATAATGATTATGACGTTTTATTAGATCCACTACAATCAGCTGTGACAAGGGAGGAAGGAGAAAAGGATGTAAACAAGTACATTTGCTATCATTACTCCGATGTCGAACCCCAATTCTACTCTGAGTCCAAAAAAGACTTACACTTATAGCCTTGCAAAAAATCCTCAGGGATATGCTCCGTCTTTTATGAGCACACATAGTCTTATAACTATTTGTAAAAAATACAAACAGAGTAGGTCGAAAAAATATCTCTTCAAGATACACTACATTTTAAGTACTTATAAAGTTTTGCTAGCGATTGGAATACTCAATACTTCATACGTTAAAAATATCCCTAAATACCATAGTTCCACTCATCGGTACATAAAAAAATCCCAAACTATATGTTCACATTTAAAATTCAAATTATGTACGTTTTTCGTATACCGATGTAATGTACTGTACCGTACCTTCATGGATTGATAACAATAATTAATTCGTGCTCCATTCTCGTTACGAAAAACATACAATATACATTTTTAACTATTTTTTTCATCATGTACTGTGTATGAACATAGAGTTTAAATCATGATAGTATCAAGTTACTGCAAACTCTGGCATGTGTGATGATAAAAAAAGAAAAAAAAGATTATTAAACAAAGAGTTCAATGAATAAAAATTATCTGAAACATTCTATATGAGCTTGATTATTATAATTTTATGTCTATAATAAAGGATGAGGCAATCTCTACACGTGGGAATCTAAAGCAGTGGCTCCAAGCCTTTTAAATATAACGACCCATTTTTGAACAGTTAATCAACAAACGATCCCAATTCCTAGAAAGTTTCAAACATATATAAGTTCATTTTTTTTGTACAATAAAGGCTATATATTGTGATTATTAATGAGAGAGTTTTTTTGTTGGTCAAAAGAGATATATATGTATTTCATCGATAAAATCGATAGTACAATATGACTTAAATGCTTAAAAAGTAGTTACAAAAAAGCAAAAGCACATCTAAATGGGGACGGTTGACAAAAGGTGGACCTTATTATGGATGATGCAACATAAAATAAAGAGATATTTTTAAATACCAATAAAAACTCTGGAAAAAAGCACACTATTAAAGGAGCTCATTAAGTTGTCTTCTTTAAAACTTCCATATGTATTTAAACTTTTGATAAAATATCTGAAATACTAAAATCAGAGGAAACTCTCTTTGCGTATAAGACATTTGGTGTTATTATTATGACTCTACTCCATTCATGTCAACTGTTAAAAAGAGGGCAGCTTCATTTAAACGTGGTTGTAAATCTCTCGAATATGTCACTCGTAAAGAACAGCCAAAAATTTCAACCAAAACTAAAACCATCGAAAAAGTGCATTACAGGGTGTCCACGATAAATTGGAACTAGTTTCAACTTCATCCAGATCCATAATGTGGATATTCGGGGTTAAATCATACTAATATAAAAGTTTGCGTGAACAATACACTATAACTTCCACCCCAATTGTTTTGACAACAAACAATAGTCATCATGGAACAAACAAGGAGAGACGCCATCCTCGAATTGGCTCGCGCAGGACGCAAGCCCTCTGCTATCTACAAGCTTCTTAACTACCCCAAGACCACGGTGTACCGGACTTTCAATGCCTGGAAGGTTGAGGGGGAGGTCTGCTGCAAGGCCAACAACATGAGAAGTGATCGAATCCGCTCTCCCCGCTTCCTTGAAGGCTTCTGGGAGTCCATCAAAGCTTCGCCGGGGACTTCCTTGTCCAGGTTGGCCTAGAGCCGTGGAGTGAGCAAGCAGCTGGTCTCCAAGGCTGTGAATGAGGAACTGGGGTACATGTCATACCGAATGATCAGACAACACATCCTCACGGCATCCATGAAGGCCACCAGGCTCACCAAAGTGTAAGCGTCTCCACAATGACCTGAAGAGCCATGGAGGAAGAATCATCTTCTTCTCCGACGAGAAGAACTGGTCTGTCGACAGAAGCTACAATATCCAGAATGATAGGTGGCTTGCCAAGGAGAGAGAAGAGGTCCCTGCGGTCTTCACCACAAAGTTCCCGGGCTCCATTACGAGGGAGTGGAATGCTGTTGATTCTGCGGAAGTAATCAGGGCATGCAAATCCTCTAGGGGCAGGATAGAGAAGATGGTGGCTGCTGAGGGAGGACATGCTGAATAAATTTATTGTTTAATATCATGGCTAACTTTTTCATATTAACAAATACACTCCAAATTCCATTTTTATCAAGCAAGATGAATTTTAAGATAGTTCCAATTTATCGTGGACACCCTGTATATCGAACTTGACAATGGATAAGTGAGATGGCTGATGAAAGTGTGTGAAACACCTTGCACAAAGAATAAGGGATGCAAAATTTCTGTCACCATGGATGAGACATAGGTAAAAATAGAAATGATTCATTTTTTATTGCTGGATCAAATCTGCAAAAATCAAGGAAGATTATATATAAAGTTAAAATCATTTTTTTATCTAAAAGACGAAGTCTTCATTGTCTGACTTTTAACTTTTCACCATACCCTCATATATTTTTAGCCACATTACAGATACTTGTAAATATGTTTTTGACAGTTGAGTACAGTTTTTCGACAATGCAGCTCATATCTGGAAGAAGGATTTTTATAAAATAGATTTAATATGAACTCAATAAATTCGTTCCCTAATTCCTTTAATTCAAAAAATATTCTCATCGATTACTATTTAAAAAATATATCTTGATGTGATAAAATATATTTTCCTTGTTGGAAGTCCATATAAATTGAACTTTCCTTCACAAAGATAATTAATATATATATAAAGAAACTCCCTTAAGCTCTATATATTTTAATTATAGATAGTAAGTAAGTATGTTACAAAAAATTTCAAATTTAATATTTTACTTTTGCACCTGTTTTATCTAAAAGATAATGGTAAAAATACATTTTGATACCAAAAAAAATGTCAAGGAGGTTATGTCCGACATATTATGGAATTTTTTTTTATGATTCCGTACTGTTTATTTTATAATATACAACATAATCTGTGATTTAATATGATATTTCATTTTAGACAACACAACTTTCTAAAGCCTCAAGAGAATTGAATGACATTTTCAGGAATTAGAGAGTATAGTATTGTTCAAAAGATGTTGCTTTTAAATATCTGCAAAAAAACAACAAAGAATTTTCATATTCTACAGTAATTAAGATTGAAGGTCCTGATGTCCGGTTAAAATTTATGTACCTTGCATAAACAAATTCATAAAAACTTTAAAAGATACTATATAAATGAATGTTTTAACATTCATTAGACCTTTTATTTGACCCATTACACTCCATTTGTGACTTCGAAAACTACTTTGTGATTACTTATTTATCAGCAAATAGTGTAATTAGGTAATTGTATCACCATATTGAATTTTTTTTTTTGACTGGATGAAAGAATTAGAATTTATCTAAATTAATAACATGAATGAGGTCAAATTGTTTTCAACCCATTTAAGTAATGAAAACCAACATTTCTATGGAGATCCCCAAAACACTTCTATACTTTTGCACAGGCCTCCTCCAAGTTTTTTTCGTACCGTAGCGTTTGAATGTTGATTAGTTTAACTTGAATGAACACTTGTTAGTTTCTTTCAAAAAGTGTGGTGTATAACATGAGATAGTTGTGTACAAGCGTACCGCGTTTGCTCACAATCTAGCAAAAAAAGTGTCATGAAGAAGTTTGTATTGAGTACTTAGCGAAGTTTCACTGTTACAATGTATAATTTTTGAAAGTTTCCAAAAATTATTTACTACCCTCGTAATTACATAACTCTCAAATATATACATATATTGTGATATGAATGCATATTTATGTTTACTTAAAGTTCATTTTGTTTTGCGAGAACTCCACAAGATATTTGCTTACAATTATAATTGCAATAATAAGAAACTTGTACCAAAAATGCATAAACACATGCTAATTTAAAAGCAATTTCGTACTATAGCAAAAAATTTAATAATATTTGCTTGTATATTTAGTTCATCATTATTCAAAACGTTAGAATTTTCAAAATAGGGAAAAATCCGTACTTAGAGCATTTATATCTTGCTCATACGAACATATATGTACTTAAAAAAACACTCACCGCAATTTAGTCAATATTCACATGCCTACAGTATAAATATAGAGTTGCATAAAATATGACCTGCCGGTATGTAAAAATAAAATACACCGTAGGACCATTTGAATTATTTTTCAGATAAAAACAGTTTAGCTGTCATGACATTTCATTTGATTAACTACAAGCAGCTATGAGATGAAGGAAGATAAATCAATTTCCTTCTGTATTTAAAAGGACATATGCAGTAATTACCTCAAATTCGATCTTCAATTATATTCTCACTCCAACAAGGAGTTCACTTACCTATAATTAGAGACGTATAAAATATGGACTAAACACTTGGTACCCAGTTTTTATTTTATTTTATTTTCCTAAGCTGTTATAACTATTCTTCAATTATTGAAGAGAGAATATATAAATACAAAGTAATCACGATTTCATGAGCTCATAAATGATAAAGAATGTTGTTTTGGATTGTTTTAGGAATTATATGTCTTTTTTGGACTCGGAGTACATTTGACGATTGACATTGGCGTCATTCCTATATATTTGTTTCTAGCTACAGAGTAATACCAGAGTGTTTATTTTCTTCCTGTTGGCAATTGAATTGCATGATTATTTTATAGAGTCTAACCTATTTCAAGAACACAAAAATGTATACTTTATTTGGTTGTCAACTTTAGACGTTCACTCAGTGTCCTTAACATTAATCGGTTCGACACGAATTAGTTCTTATTAAGGTGTAAACAATTCTAATAATTACGTTCGAATAACATTGGCTTATTCATTGTTTCGGCATTAGTACTCAGTAAACATGTCATCTTTATCCGGACTCTATTTTATTTGGATTTAAACTTCGCTTCAAAATGCTTAAAAAATTCAAGACATGTATCGGTCCAAATTTGTTTTCAGAATTGGATCTAAAAGATCAGGAACACAATATTTACTCAAATATATATATCTTAGGATCCGAACCGACCGCCCTCAAGAAAATATGGATCCGTCCTTTGCTCATTGCTTATTTACTTAGATGATAGGTAGTGCACTTTTTACCATAAGGAAAAACTAGAACTAACCTGACAAATTATATTCATTCTAGGTTTTTTTTTAGAGAAAACTGCCTATGAATTAATCAATCTTAAGTATAATGGGAATTGCTTCAATTTGTAATACTTAAAATATGATTTTTTTCAATTCATTTTCATATTTTGAAATTTCTTAAAATTTGAACAGACAAACATATTTTTTATAATTTGTTTTTTATAAATATGGATATCATACATATACTCATATCATTACG
Organism: Lepeophtheirus salmonis; assembly: GCF_016086655.4. Classification (NCBI taxonomy): domain Eukaryota; kingdom Metazoa; phylum Arthropoda; class Copepoda; order Siphonostomatoida; family Caligidae; genus Lepeophtheirus; species Lepeophtheirus salmonis. Next base: position 28,875,096 of record NC_052137.2, on the reverse strand, counting down.
GATCTCCAGTGGTGGGCATTTCGGAGAGTGTGAGGAGAAGACTGGAGTGATATATGTGGTACTAAACTGTATGACCATTAAAACCATGGTTAATATCAACTGTCTGTTATATTATTTTGGGATCTAAGAAAGCTTGCATGCGGAAAATTTGCCTTTGGATTACTCGCCTTGTGAAAATTTAGCTTCTTTTATTTTGTATACAAGATCTTGCACTACAATGGAGCACAGTTTGACCTCATCCAGATTCTGAGCACATGTACTGTGAAGAAATTTTTTGGTTATATTTAATATGCTATTTCCAATTTGACTGTCACAATTGTCTTGTCCCACGGAGGAACCATTTTACTTAATAAAGAAAAATATTGATCATACATAAACGGATAGATTTAACATTAGTAGATATTATATATATACACAATTTTAAACTTAAAAATTTGCATTATCTGGCCAAGCTTTTGATTTTTCTCTGCGTTGAATTTTTTCAAGGAATAACCGCTGTATGATTTAAAAAAAAACTGTATTAGGACATGTAGCACCACTTAAAACCGTTGGTATTAATGACATTTTATTCTATTTCAAATCTTACACGTCAATATTTGCATTTATATGAATTTATTGAGTAAAAGTAACGTAAACATTTTATTTCATTAAAAAAAAATCGTCCGTAAACAGTCCACAGTTGTTTCCAATTAAACAATCCAGACCAAATGCATAAATTTGTATGAATAAAGGAAAATCATATGATTTTATAATTAATCTCTTAAATAATTGAATTTGTAGTTGTTTGGGTTCAAATAATTTTGATATTTACATAGTAGCAAAACACGACCTTACATATAAGTGGTGGTTTTTCTCTAGCTGAACAACTGACTAGAATGAAAAAAAAAACCATAATTTATTTTTTTCTTTCCTTAATCTCTTGTATGAGTAGGACACTCATGACTGTAATGCTCTCATACGGGATCAATATGAGTTTTAAAGTGTATTACAATTGTAGTACACCATAAATATTAATTTAAAAAAACAATAAAAGCATTTCTAGATCCTTTCACAAGAATATGATTTGAATTTGTATATCTTGATATGATAATGCTAACCTGTGGGGATTATTTAGTGTATATTAAAGTTTATACAAATTTGAGAAAAGTTTTCCAACTAAAATTTAAGATAATCATGCATTTACCTATGTGACTGTTCTATATTATATTATATAATCAAAGAATTATCTATCTACTTCATCCCTTATTTAAACATAGTTTGACAAATATTACATCGAACATAATAGTTGGTTAATAACTGAGCTTCTATTACTCTTCTTGCCATAGTCATCCCCACAAAATATTATATTGAAAGACTTTCCCATGCATCAATAATCTATTTTTAAAGTGTTATTAGAGGAAGAGGATTTATAAAAAAAAATAAGGATGATGTATATTACAACTTATTTCCCAAAATTTATTCAGCAATCAATAAATATTTTGTTCTTACATGTAGGGGTCCATATTGTAGTCAATAACTCCAATCAACCAACCCCTTCTAGCTTCAAATGTAGCCTCCAACCTAGCCCAAACCTGGCACAGGCCTTGACGAAGAACTCCTTTTCCATGTTGGCCACTGCCTTGATAATGGAAACCCTCAAGTAATCAACAGTGTTATGTGCATGTTTATTAAACTTTCTCTCCAATACGATCCACACATAGTAGTCCAAGAGGTTTAGATACAGCGAGCCGGGAAGCCACATTTCCTTTACCTAAATTATGTCCCAATAGTCTAAAAACCCATTTTGGAGAAGATAAGAAGTGTGATCTGGAGGTCAATCTTGCTGGCAGGTGTATGGCTCTCCAGAAGCCACCAGGCCCATCCAGGATTTGCACATGTCCCTCAGGCATAATGGTATACATCCTTGGTAAAAGTGCAGATTCATAACATCACCCTTGCCGGATACATGAACTTGGACTGAGGCTGGTAACTTGGTCTATCCTATGATTTGGACATCCTCAGGGGTTTGCACAACCTACCTGTAATTCCTCCGGTTGACGTTGGAATCCACACAAAAGATCTTCCCGCCAGATAAGAACCAAATCCCTCTAGCTGCGCCATGTTTTATAGAGACTAGGAGATTTGAACTTTGCTCAACTCTATTGGACTTCATAGCCTTCGACAGCAACTCCCTTACCTTCAAGAAGTAGCTTTTACAATTGAGGTCACAGTGAAAGCAGATTCTGAGGGTGTGAGGGACCAAGTTCATTCCAGTACCTAGGTTTGTCATGGAGATGTAGGAGTCGTGATCGATCATGTCTTGAAGTACCTTAAAGACTATGAAATGCTTCATTTGATTTTATTTATGTTCCTTTAATTGTTTAGAGGGACTTGCACTGATTAAGTATTTAAGTAAACATTATAGAATTACATTTACTCCATCTAACCTAGTGTGAAGTGCAAATGCATAAAGTATATTTCTTTCTCTAAGAATGAGTGGCACGCGAACCCACGCATATTGAAAACCAATGAATTATTTTTCCAAAGCGCGTTGTTCATGACCTATGTCGATTCTGTGAGTGTTTTTTGCCTCTCAGAATGATCATAAACATAGATGTAAATTCTGCGAGTTTTTTAGCAGGCCTGTTAATTTGTAATTGGTAGTATACAGAACAATTTTGTTTTCCCTTAGCAGTTATCATTATTATTTCATTCCTGACTATTGATCTTCCTTTCCTAAATAGATTCAATTATATTCAAAACCGCTTTGAACATTCATGTGTGCCCATAAAATAAGGAACGTAACCCTGAGGATTTGTTGCAGAAATATAGTTCAAAGTCCTGGTTGGAATCATAGTAGAATTGCGGATCGACATCGGGGAAATTCTCTCAAATTTATTTTTTATGTATTTTTTTCCTTCCTCTCTTGTCACAGATGATTGTAGCTGATCTAATCATAAGTATTATTCTTTCTCTCCTCCAAAAACAACGACAAAATAACCAAACATATTGTAAATATATAATCTGTGATATATATATATATATATACGACTTGGAGTCATTTTCTTTTCGCGGTAAATAAAGTCAAAATTGAGACTTACAAAAAATAACATTACCCACTGTGGGTGTGTAAGGCAGGACTATTCTTGGTTTAATTTTGGATACAGCAACTCCAAGATCATCCTTCACGTTATTCAGCAATCGGTATTCATTCGTGATGTAAGTTAATACGGAAAATACCTTCTTAAATAAATAAGTAGAGTCAAATGGTATAAGTAAATATGAATCTGTTTTAGCTAGCAGTGGGTACTCACTCATACATCAAAGAAATCTACAACTCCTCAAGTGTTTTAGAATTAAAATCTGTTTTTAGTATTGGTTGCATGAGAGTTCGATAGCAAATGTTCCACAGATGATTAGTTTTGTTAGTAAAAGGGGTGTTTTAATTTATGTTTTGTGGAGAACTATCTTCTGGGAAATGCCTTTTAAAATGATCCAGAAGATACTTAAAACAAATATGTCCAATACTCATTATTTACGTTTTCATGGCACTTGATGGTAATTTAAATTTAAATTGTATTCTTCTTTTTTGGAAATAATCATGCGTCCCTCCGCGGTGTCATGCTGATCCCACGGGTGTCTCGATCCCCACTTTGGGAACCATTGGCGTAATGCAACTTAATAGTTAAAAGTACCTGGGATTAGATTATAACAAATCGCTACTCCCCACACTGTATCTCAAATGAGATATTTATATTACAACTAATATCACGGAAATTTGAGTATTAATTTCATAAATGGCCTTGATATGTCTTTGTTTATGATGTAAAAAATATATTCAGAATTTCTCATTTTGATAATTTTAAATCTAAATCTCCGTTAATGAACGTCCTTTTTTGACCTAGTTAATAAACTGTGATTAAACGATCCCCTAAATATTAAAGTTTTATAAAATGATATACAGTCGACGTAGAATCAAAATGATGCTGTTTAAATTTGTCATATTTATTAAGTATTTCCTCCATTTAATACTGGTATAGATCAATTAAAATCCTAATAATACTTTATTTAGTTCAAGACTAGAGAAAAAAACAGACAACACTATTTTTAAAAATTAATCTTTAACACATTTGTTTGGACCATTAAAAAGTTATAATTTGTGATTATTATAGTTGAAAACACTAATTGCATTTTTGACAATAAATTTTATGAAATATTAATTATTTTTAACGAATATTAAGAACTAAAAATCTACTCATTTATTTGATAAAATTGAGTGTAATAACAGCTGATATGAGATAAGTAAGAACGTGTATACCTGGAGTTGAAGATAAGAAAATAGAAAAAGTAAAAAAAGACTTTAAGACGATCAAATAAATAAAATTTGCTAAATCTAGATTACAAACTGCAAAATTTAAAAATAATTCGATGAAAATACATAATTATATTAACAAAATTTAGATTCATTCTTAATCCTCTGTTATTGAACTGAGTGATAAAGAAACCCATAAAAAACGTGTTTAATTACATAACATTAAGTTTATAAATAGTTATATAATATAAATTTTATATCATCTTTTAAATGTTTTGTCAATTTTGCACTCGTAGATGTCAATTAAAATGCACAAAATACTTGTTTGATTATTACACATGATTAAACTCCTATTTTAAAATAAATTTAACAACACATACTCATTTAGTAAAAACACTAAATTTGTATTTTTTATACAAAATTCTATGAAATTTTCAATACTTTATCTAAATATAGGTAATCAAATTACTCCTCATCACTTTTTTAATAAAGTTTGTGTATTATTTAAAATAAATGCTACAATTTTATAATTTTGTAGCTTTCGTTGTATGCCTCAGTCCTCGAATTAAAAAAAAGAAGAAATCAAAAGAATAAATAAAGGAAATACTTTTACGCCAAAAAAATAATTAATGTCGCTAACCCTCGATTAAAAATGGCTATAAATACTAATCAAGATACTGAAATAATTGCAAATATTAACAATAAAGTTAAAAGTCAATTTTTTTACAATTTTCTCTAGAGCAATGTTGTGGATTGCTAAGAAAAATATTGTCTTACTTGCCACTTTAAGTCCACAGTACGATTTAAAAAGTATTATATTCATGGAGGCATCGCAAATCTTTTTTTTTTTTAAAATTAATTTTCGGATATTTTAGCTTTTTTCACCTGACTTTTTATATACATAGGATCTAAAGCATTAAACAAAGTAATGCATCGAGCACCGTTAGCCTGAGAAAATGGCATAGTTTATTATTGCCATAATATTTTGCTAAATGTCGCTTTTCTATGACGTCACTCATTTATTTATTGTACGTACTAAGTAGTATTAATAAGTTTGAGTAAGTAATAATACGTATATAATTTATAATTTATTCTAGTCTTAAATATTTTATATTTACATATTGTTATAAAGCAAATTTGAAACAAATTACTCCAAAATAATGGGTTATTGTAGCGTTCGAGTATGCAAAAATAGAACTGAGTCAAATTTCTAAAAGCTTCTAGGAAACGTTCGCTTTTTTAAATTTTCCATTCCCAAAACTCCAAAAGAAGTCACAAGAAGAAAAAAATGTGTATCACCAAAGGGCAAAAATTATGTAATGCCTGATGCTGTTCCTACCATAACCTATGTGTTTAAAACTGATCATACCTATGGTTTGAAAGCTCAATTGACTTTGGAAGAAGAACTGGATTTCATAGCCTCCCTGAGGATATGATATATGAAGTATCAACAATGTCCCACTTGGATTTGGATATGATGAGAGAAGTCCAGGTTGAGTCTTTGTGTCATGATAACATTATAACTTGACTTAAAAAACTATGGAACTAATGAAAAAAGAGGTAAGTAATTTACGGAAGGGAAGTATATCGTACGCCAAAAAGTTTCATGATGATGTCCTCAAAATTCTATGTCTTCGATTATTCCTCAATTCAAAATTGAAAGAAAAAGTGTCATTAAGATACATTCAGAGATGTTTGGGTCTGTTAGAAAGCCTTAGACGAGTAGTTGAACACTTTGTACTTCTTCCAGTTACATCCCTAAAAAACCAACTAGGTCTTTGTTAAACAATTTAGAAAAATTCGAGTGGTTTATTTCATATTTAGTGTGAAATAACCTAATTTATATACATAGATGATATAAATTAGACGAAGTGTAAACCAGTCTGCCAACCACTGGGCAGGAGTACAATTATGGTCTTCTGATTGGCGAAGACACTTAAATAAAAGGAATAACTAAAATAAATTTAAGTTATAGTATACTTAGACAAAAAATATATATACTCAACTAGACTGTCTAAACTCAATTCACTTCCTCAGAGACCTTCTGCTAAAAATGGAACTCCTCCAAAACCTGAAAACAGGAATGTTGCACAAGAATATACAATTGTACATATACTTCTCTTGTGAAATAGGAAATTGATACAGGTAAACTTATAAAAATGTCTTACTTTTGACTGCAATTGTACATATATAATTGTAATCTCCAATGTTGTTTAATCGAAACACCCCAAAAAATATGTAAATAACAATAACTAATAAACATAGAAATGTATAATGACATTAACTATATTTACATTTATAAAATTATCTATTGCATAATAATGTATCTCTAAATATATTTATATATTAAATTTCTTTGGATTATTTGATTGTTGTTTTTTTTTGTAATTTGACCATTTAACCATAAATAGAGAGTAAACGGAAATTATAAAAAGTTGAATTAACCCCTACCTCCTCTGATAAATCAAATTCCTCCTCCCGTAGGCACAATTTTTAAATATTAATAGATCAGAGTAAAGGTTTAATTCTTTAGATCAGAGGTGCAGCAAGTTTTTTTTTATACCAGAGTATCTATAAAAACATACCTCCTCTTTTTTTCCCCGATAAGAAGGCCGAACAGTTCCTAGGAAGTTGGATCTCGGTCCTTTGGGTCTTTCTGCTTCTCGATTATTTGACATTATGGGCGGTGGTTCATCTTCTGAAAATTTTCTTTTTGGAACTTAATCCATTTAATGCCGTTATTAATGGGCCTTTCCACCTTAGCCACCTCTAAAATGGTCTTCACAGAATCCTTGGATAGCAGGAATTTGAGATCCATGTCATGATATGAGCTCTCAATAAGTACACTGTTTTTCAAGGAGTATTTCACTTGATGTAGAAGAGCTTGGATCTTATTGATCCTAAAGCTGGTTTCAACCCTTCGCCGTCACTAAAGGAAGTCCCAAAGAAGAATGCCAACCTTTTTAATTCCCTCTGCTCCTTGGCTCCATTTCTCCTTGGAGAGATCGGCCTTGAGCAAAGAGTTCAATTTATTTACTTCTTCACATGGCCCATGATGAACCAAAGACTTAGTCTGTTGTGTCTCCGAATTTTGGTGATAGTCTCATAAACAAAATTTCCCTCCAGCCTTCATAATTCAGAATTTAGCTCCGACCAGCTCCAAGGCATCGTGACTTTCCTTCCAAAGAAGAAACTCAAGATTTTGAACCAGCCATAGGTCCTCTCTAATGGAAAAATCCTCAGGAGTATATGCTGTTTTTTTCTTCTCCGCTAATGATTTAAGTTGCTCTAAGACGAGAGGAAGGATCAAGGGTAATAAGTTGGGTTGACTGGTTTACGAAGAAGTACTGGCTTCAGGAGACTTCTCCTTTGCCACCGTTCCTACTTCAACTGTTGGGGTTTCCCGGATGGGATAGTCTCCAGTCTCTTTCCCAACACCGGACGAACCTTCTTGTTGATAAATGACTATATCCTTCTCCATAATTGTTTAATCAAAAGTATATGAATAGTGAATTAATTAAAATTGCAGTACAGTACTTGACTCATTCACGAAGGAACAGGAAAGGATTTAACAAAATGCTTGAAATAATAATACCTATAGTGGACAAAAAAAGTAAATTCAAACCAAGATATTTTTTTCACTAAAAATGACGTTAGCCTTCGATGCGCTACTTGGTTTAATGCTTTAGTACGATCTAAAAGACTCTAGGGAAAGAGCGGTTGAGGAAAAAATTAAAAATTCAATCTAAAAACGGGAAAGACTATATTCCTAACACCGACCTATAATATCGTGTTATTATTGTGACGTAGTAACCCTTATTCTTCTCTTTTCACTAGGGGAGACAGCCTGTTCAAACTGGCTGCGTGTCTAGATGAACATGTAGCAGCTAGTAATTTTAAGTTTATCCGAATTGAGAACTCCTAAATCCTACTTTCCTTGCCTTGAGTGTCCACTCTTTGCCGAGAGTCCTTTAGTACGATCGAATTTCACTGTTGTTGTTTTTTCCCCCTCACCATACCTCAAAAGAGGAGATTCGAATAGTAAAAATAAAAAAACAAAACAAAGGAAGAGCCCCCACTGTACATAGCAATTACTCATAGTAAAGGATAATTTCAACTAACACAGGACAATACGCATCATCCATGAATCCAATAATTAAAATACATAATTTGTAAATAAGATAACCATCAATAAAAACATTAATAATCCCAATTGCCATATTTCCATCGCATTAAATGGATGAAAAGTTCGGCTATATTCCCCTTAATTTAAACTCGTCGAGAGACCCTTCCCAACGTTCTCTATGATGCCACTCAGAGTCCGCAGTTCCGGAAAGTGTGAGGAGTTGTCTTGACTTGATTGCAATCCACACAGTCTGCCCGAGCGTAATTTAAATGCCTTTCAGTAAAGAAGACTCGATATTTCAGATATATTTCCTTGAGATTGAGAACTGAATCACAGATTGTCTTGAGATATTGGTATATATTTCCGTCATTAAAAATGTTCTTTCTCGAGGCCCCAGTCTGCTTCCCAATGAACTTTTGGGACAATTCTGCGAGAAGCAGGACTGCTATCTCAATCCTCTTCTCGTACTAGACTCGACAAGGACAATTTATTTTTTAGCAATCGACAGCTAATTATGTCTTCTACAACATGGGTGATAGGAAATTTGTTAAAAAAAATACTCTTAACTTTTCAAAAATGCATGATGGAGATGAAAAAATAATATATGTTGGTCCAGTATAAATCTGGGGCCGTACAATATCCCAGTTCACGAACAGAAGGTTATGAGTGTTTTAACATCATACTAAAAAGTTCCAACAATAAAATCTATTTTTAACAGATTTGAAGCAAGTTATAAAATTTTGGTTACAGAAAACTCAGGGCCAAGATTGCCAGGTTGATTAATCAAATAATGAACAAAGTTAAACCGCTGCACTAAATTTTTATATTGTAGACTTTTACCAAAAACTTATAAGTACTTTTTTTCTAATTATTATTCATGAAGTAGAAATAACCATGATTTTTTTTATTTTTGTGTGCGTTTATTCCCTATTTTTCTCTTTGAAAAATAAAAATAAATAGGAAAAGTTTTATATGATTTCTTTTTGTAAATCTATATATACTTGCATACCTACTTCTATGGTATGTAAAAACTTTATATGTAGGCCTAATCTAGATTTATGATTATATGTAGGTTAGGGTGTCCAACAAATTCATAATTTTGACAAATAATGCTTAATCTTACTTTGGTAGGATCTAATGAACACATTTATGTAATTTCGTTGAAATATATTAATAGACATATTGAGCATACAGTAAGTCGATGAAGTTATGAAAAAAGTGAGAACAAATTCTAAAACTTCATAATTGGATTGAGTTATAAATACAGAAATGATTTTGAGCTTTTCAAATGTCATTAATACGAAATTTATGTTGGATTTGTTCCTTTGTGAAAATTTATCATAGCTTGACCAATAAATATGAGGAAATATATATACATAAATGTTATTATTTTTTGTGTTAAATTAAATTTTGTTTTCAATATACTGAAAAAAACTTTTTATTTATTCACCAAGACTGCTCCAAAAATATCAACATTAAAATTGAAACTAGCTAACATTTTAAAGCTTTTTAATGATGTAGATGACTTTACATATCCTCTTGGACAGGCAAATTTTTTTGTTGGACAGGTTAAAACAGTGTATATGCTGTCTGAACGGGCAGGCTGTACCAATTCATTAAAACTATGTTCGTTTTGACTTGTGACAAAGTGTATTGTCGTATATAGTCATTAGTTTCTGTTTTATTTGAACAAATTTATATCAACAGCCATTTTTCCCTGCTTATAACTTTTGCACATTCGTAAAGCATGACTTTTTAAACTGTAGGACAGTTTAAGAGTAAAATTAACATAAAGTTTTGATGTATTACGATGTTGGTTTGAAAAGTTTCCGACCTAAAAAGGAAAATGGTGGCACTTGTAAATAAAAGTTAGTCACATCAGTCCAGCATCAGTTACTCAACATAGTTTTACCAATTTTGGAAGCTGAGTTTCTATGTAACAGTCGTTTGAGAGAGTTGATGTGAGTGTGTAAATATGTGAGTGTTAAATATGCAAAAATATCTTGTATCTACCAACCTCGTAGACTTAGCTGTAACTGCTTTCTTTTAGGATATATTGTTAATCAAAAAATAATTAAAAAAATCATTTTCTAATCTATCTTGGAATGACCCATTAATTTTGTTCAATGAAATTGCTCAAATTGTATTATTAGATCCATATACTGTACCAGAAAAATAACAAGCTTGTTTGGGAAAATTTGGGCAACATGCTCACCCTAATGTAAGTCTTATATGACATTTATGTACAGGTATGTATAATGGATGAAATTTTTCAGTTATTCGCATGTATTTCTTTTCTATATTTACATTATCTAACCAATACGAAAGTTTTTACTATTCTTACTTTTCAGCTTAAGATTTTTTAACTTATGGTCGATAATTTTGGCAATTATGACCTTTTGGCATAAATAACTTGTATAGTCCATGAAATTTTGCATCTTTATTTTAAAATAAAGATGCGACCAAACGGAACGTACTTCCAGCTACGTTGCATTAAATAATAGGTTAGAAACCTCGATATTCTAAGGTTTCTTCACTTTTCGTAGAAGTGACTGTCAAGACTTATAAATGAGAGGCGTAATTTTCACGGACTTTAGAAGTTATGTATGCCAAAATGGCATGATGGCTTATCGTGTTCGATCAAATATTGATTTGAATAATTAAATCCACCATAGCTACGTTAAAAGAGGTTAGCTGATGACTGATGGTTCTTATTTTATAGAGAAAAGTAGATAATTTAAACAGTTTAATAATAAACTTTTTGGTAACTATCATACCAGATAGAAATTGAGGTCTTGACCTCAATTTTTATTGAAACTAATATGGCTATATTAGTATATTGAGCATATATTGATCGTTTAAAATCAAATAAAGCATTGCCATCATGTCAGCAACTACAACAAATCAACAAATATTTACTCTTTGATTGATATGGAGTGTTCAATATAGGTTTTAACTCGAAAAAGATGAAGATATCATCTTTACCCATTTTTTCTGTTTTTTGTTGTTTTTTTTAATTTATAGGGATCAATATCGTATACATTATTACTAAATCTTGATCACTAAAAAGTAAAAACATATGCAAATATATATCAATCAATCAATCAACAAATTATATATATTTTTTAAATGTTCATTTTATTAAGATGACAAAAAAGTATAATTTATGGCATAATGATTTAAAAAAAAAATGTTTTATTAGATTTTCAAAAAAGAAGTCTATTGTTCGTTAAGATAATTGTAATGTTTTAAAACATGTACTAACTAGAATTGGCACTCAGTAGAGCGCAAAACCTCCGCATAAATAAAATTGAGTTATGATTCCCTATTTGTTCCAAAGTTATGGCAATTAAGCATTTTATTTTAAATGTTATAGTATTAAAATTACTCCATCCAATATAGGAATCTTGTTTGAAGTCCATATATGTTAAGTATACTTCCTTCTCTAGGAACAACCGGGGCGCGAACCTGCGCAGACTGAGTTCAAGAGATAAATTTCTCTTGAGTGCGTTGTCCATTAAGCTACTTCATTCCATTAAGTTTTGGGGTTAATTTTTCCTCCCAAGTTTAAAGGCTGCCGTGACCATCATTTTACTAAATTTGAACAAACTCGATCAGAAACTTTTCCTGTAATCCTCAGGACTATCAATCAAAAAACGACCAAAGTCAGTAAATAAATAATAAATAACAAAGAACCATACAAAAAGGGATAAAAACATAGAACCATATTTGGCAGAAATAAATTATTACATTTAATTCCTTTCCTTTTTATTATACCTTTCAAAGCAAAAAATGTATTAAATCATGCAGATGTTTAGGAAACTAAATTTAATAAGAAGTTTTGTTGGTCACAAAATCAGAAATCTTGGTTTTAAAATCGTCGTTTTTATATTTCTTGGCTTAAATCAATCAGAAACTAATGCTGCTACTTTTAGTAAATTTAATTTGTCGTACGGATACATTTTATTATTGTAGAAAAATAATTCCTTTTCCTTAAGCTTATGCCTTCGTAGAGATTTCTTTTTATCTTAACTCCTATTTCTAATAGGAAAAATTGTTTAAATTCATAATTTTTGAGCAACTAAGTATATGAATCGGCACTTTTTTAAAGTTCCTTTAATTTGTCAGATGGAGTTGCTCTACTTAAATATAAGTAAACATTATAGTATTACAATTGCTTCATCTAACCTAAGAATCTTGTGTGAAGTCTATATTTATGTATAAAGTGTAATTTCTACATCTAGGAATGACTGATGTGCGAAACTTAAGGAGATTGAGTTCAAAATAATAATTGCTCCCAAGAGCGTTGTCCATTGAGCTACAGGGAGCGGGGATCAAATTGTCGCCTACTTTAAACCTTGATAACTTGAAGAAGACATTATCAAATAAAAAACCGGTTACCAAATAGAAAAGCTATTCTTGTCAGCAGACGGTACGTAGTTCAGTTAGCATCATGCCGTCATCATATGACGAGATAAAGAGCTATAAGTGGAACAATGAGCTTTCGAGGTCCGCCGTAGTCATGGCATTGGTTAATAATGGAGGTGAAATATCCAGTTCAACGATTGCTTCAACCTTAGGAGTGAATTTACAGACTGTTCAGCGTATCCATAAGAAGTTAGAGGACTCCTGGGATGTTGATGCCACCATAAAGAGGGCACCCATGGAGGAGACAGGAAGATCAGGGACACCGACTTTGTCGACAAGGTGAAGAAGATGGTTGAGGATGACCCTACCAGGTCCATGAAGGCCATGGCGAGGCCGGAGACAGGCCCTGGGTGTGGCAACAGGACTCAGCATCCTGTCATGTGTCCAAAATCTCCATGCAGTGGTTAATGGAGAACTGTTATGAACTCATAAACAAGACTTTGTGGCCTCCTAACTCTCCCGACCTTAATCCTTTGAACTATTTTGTCTGGGGCTATGTCGAGAGACATGCCAACAGACATCCCCATAGCACCAAGGCCAGCCTGATGGACTCCATCAAGGAGGTATTCGGCAACATGGACAATGAGATGGTCAGAAGAACCTGCGGCCGGTTCAGAGGCCGTATTGAGGCCGGTATTGATGCCACCGGGGATTATATCAAATGAATGACTACTCTATACCTATATGCTCGTCATAGTTTTGATTTTCAATAAAAAGTTAAAAAATGTATATTTTGTGTTGTTTTTTGTAGAAAAATATTTTGGCGACAATTTGATCCCCGCTCCCTTTATATTGTTCCATTACGTTTTGTCTTATCTTGACTTTTGACATCTCAGAATGTAATGGTCTTTTACTGTGACCATATTTCGTATTTGATGCAATTTTGAACAAAATAGATGAGTAACTTTAATCCTCGTTACTAATACACAAACAAACAAAAACTGGGGTAACAAACTAAATATTTTTTATTTTTTTATTTATATCTTTCACGGCGAAAACACTCAATAAATCATGTTGATATTGTGGAAAAAAATATTTCATAAAAAGTTATGTAGGCGACAAAACCCCAAATATTGGGTTTATAAAGGTCATTTTTATGTGTCCTAACGTAAAGCAATCAGGATGGAATGCTGCTTCTCGTAGGGAATTTAATAGGTTGTAAGGATATATTTTATTATTGAAGGAAAATAATTCCCTACACTAATCACTCAGTAGGGATTTTTTTTCTTAACTCTTTTTCTAAAAAGGAAATTATTTAAACTAATAATATTTGATGAACTAGATTTTTGAATAGGACAAAACCTTGTAGGGTAAAAATAATTCATGCCATGAGAGAAGAGTTTTAATAATTTGGCTCGGTAGTTCAAATTGATTTTTTCGACACACAGTCAGATATACACCCATTTTTGAATGAGTTCATATCTTTTTATATACATGTTTTAGCTAATTAGTTGATATACACTGTCAATGAGCATAAACATTTATGACGTAGTGTAAGTTGATGTAGAGATTTTGAGTGGGAGCCTTGACAGGGTATAGTACACTATCTCAATTCGGCGGCAAAATAAAATTTGACTTTTTGTCGACTAGTATTATCTAAGAATTATGGATGAGTAATTTTGAAAAAACTACTTTCAAAAATTAGAAAAAGAGAAACAGTTGTTGCGTGCGCTCATAGAAATGGAAAAACAGTTGTTGCGTGTGCTCTTTCTTCCCTTTTGTTCATTATTTAGGCGATCGTGGCGGTGTTAACTTATCTTGGATGTTAATAGTTTTAAAAATGCCTAAGAAAATTAATATACCTTAAACTTGATGATTTGCTAAAGTGTCAGAACTGCTTTTCTTAAATGATACATCTTGACCAATAAAAATATCTTTAATGGTCTTGTTTTTATCTGAGAAGAGAGGGATATAACTTAACTTTTTACCTTCGACTCAAGATAACGCTATACTAGGTAGTTGAGGGGGTTAAGATCTGGACTCGAAGGGGCCACATAGATTTGTCACAAAAATTAGTTTTTACTTTAAGACACTCTTGGGATTGAACGCTGGTGTGATATCTTAGCTATTAATATTGTCACACTGTATTTCATATTTATTTTTCTTAAATCCAGAATATACTTGTCTACCTATCAACACAGACGCATACATCTTCCTTAATGACCAAAATATGGTACTCATTGGAGCTCCATCTTGCTTAAAGGTAACCTTAATCATTTTAGACGAATTAGCTTTAAACCACAGGAGGGCAACAGGCTCCAAAATATATGAAATGTAGTCATGCGTCTTCATACAGAGGCCCTCCGGAATATAAACCAAAAGAAATTTATCTCTTTTACTTGAAATCCCTACCCAAAAAAAAGGGATCGACTATTAACCCATTTCGTAATAGTTCTTTGGTCTAAGGATACATTTTTTGACGATGAGGCTAAGATTCAGTCGTTTTGACGATGGAATTTTTGATCCAGGTCCCATTTCCTTCTTTTCATCTGAAAAGACAATATTTCTTCTTCGCCTACAAAGTTCTAATAACGTTTTACTTCTTTCAATCCGTTTCATCCGTGCATCTTCTTTGAGATTCTGACCGTCACCAAACTTCAGAGAAACAACCACCCCTAAGTCCTTATGGATGATTTTATTTATCGATGTACTTGACACGTTAGCCATTTTTGCCATTGATCTGTTGGGGTTTCTGTATATTTTAAATTTAACTATCCGGACATTATTCAGGTTCCGAGTGGACCTTCGGCGTCCCCTTCTTGCTTTATCATTAATGTTTCCAGTCTTTAAAATATTTTTAACGTTATATTTGACAGAACTGAGACTGATGGAAGGTCTCATTCCTGATAAATTTGAAGGGATGAAGTCTCACAACTGCTTTTCTTAAATGATGCATCTTGACTAATAAAAATATCTTTAATGGTCTTCTTTTTATATCAGAAGAGAGGGATACAACTTAGATTGTATAACAACCAATCAGATGACAGTTAGTATACTTTACCATCAAAATTTTACCCGCTAAATCTAAGAGGTGTATGACTTTTGGACCCCCTGTACATGAATTTTGATAAATAAGTTTCAATATAATTATGACATTTCTCTACACTAGTCTTATTTTAAATGTTGAAGGTTCTCCTCTTTATAGCAGTAATTCATTTTCTTCGTCGAAAATCATATAACAGGTAGCTGGTATTAATAATGGTCTTAATTAAAGTGGACCATATGTTTCTTTCTCGCCTTCTCTTCGCACTCTTTTTTTGATTACAAAATACTCAACTCTACTAATAATAAATAACAAATGGTTCTGTGGTTGTGGGGAATCGGCAAACAGCTTACTTATTCCTCTTTCTCTTTATAAAGGAGGAAAGGTTGAGAAATACTTAGAATTTTATTGAACTTCCTTATACCTTAAAAAAAGTTGGATTGCAAAAAGTTTACTTTTTTCCTGGAGATATACTTTTTTTTTAGGTCGATGAACATTATAAGTAGATTGAGAGGACTTTAGAGTCGATATTTATTTATTTATAAATGTAAAACCAATATTATTTAGTAATAAAAAATGAAAATATTGACATCCAATAATTTGAAAATTATTGGATTACGTTACAATATCTATTATCATATTTTTATCAAACATTGTTAGTGAAATCTCTCAACCCTTTCAATAGGTGAAATAAATATCAAGTTTTATCAGAATTTAGCGCTGAATTAAAAAATTATTTTTTTCTTGTAAATACATTATCTGCTAAATTGGTGTTATGAATTTGGTATTTACAACATGTATAAATAATAAAAAAACCTACAATCTAGTGACTAGATTATGTTAATGATTATAGTAAAATTTTAATCTCTTAGCTTCAATATTGGCGCGGATATAGTCACTCAAGTATTGAAAGTTAAATATCTTAGTTCATGCTTTTGTCTAGATAACATGTTTTTGCCCTGGGTCAACGAATTGCAAGCTACAGGAATAATAAAAAAAGCATGACACATCTTTATTTGATTAGGAATAAAATATTCTGAATATGATATTACGGATTTAACTCGGACCATTTTTGGACAATATAGATAATAAAAGCACTGAGCAAGTTGACCGACAAACTTTCGTAACTCAAAAATTACGAATATTACTGTTATGGCCTATATGTTATCATAAAAGTCTAATATTTAACAGAAATATTTGAAAACAAAGAAAATCAGACTGTTGAAATAAATTTATTAAATCCATTTTATTGTAAAAACTGAAAAACCTCGTCATTCATATTAACAGCAGAGTTTTTCAACCTGAACAATTTAAGGTAAATATTTGAGTTACAACAATTTGGCTCTAAGCCCACGAGGTCCTCAATGCTGTATATTTGTCCACCTCTCTGCTACCTCATGAATCATAATTTATTAAAGCAATGGGCAAGTAAGCATTCTGCATTTAAAAAAAAACAATTTATGCATAGTTCCAAACAGGGGCGTCGCTAGACCATTTTTTTATGGGTAGGGGTGGGGCTGAGCCCCTAAAAGTTTCAGAAATTCCTTCCAATTTTTATCATATCTTATATGTATTTATAGGTCCGTTTTTGGTCTTATCACATATGGAATCCAAAATAGTCGAACAGATCAGTCTAAAATTTAGTAAATTGGTCCATAAAATGTTCCTATATATGCCTACTTTGGACCAAAATAAAACTTATTTTTCCTCTCTTTTTCTATATCTCTCTCCATCTCTCTGTCTCCCCCCTCATCTCTTCTTCCTCTATCTGTCTAAATTCCACTTTCACGACGTAACCTCACTAACACAAAAACAACCTACGTATTTTGTTGTCAGCTGCCCATTCCCTCCTCTCCCTTGATTCGTCAAGGCTACATCATAATTTATTCTTTTTAATAAATAAACAAACTAATAAGTTATTATATTTTATTTATGCTCCATGTCCAAAAGAACAGGAACACAATTTCTTGCTGATCCCTTGTCGCTTAAATTACATTAATATTGACCATTTTACAATTTATATAAAGAAATTTTGGGTATAGAAAAAGCAAACACGTTTAATTCAATATTACTAAGCAATTTTATAGCACCGTATCTAACTTTAATGTTACGAAATATATATTAATGCAATACATTCTAAAAATCGTGAAGGAATAATATGACGTTGCAAGTTAGGAAGCAATTGGTATGATTGACTTATATGTCTAAATACCAGATGATTTTTGGCATTTTTTATGTTTTTTTAAAGGAAAAGTTGCGTGATATAGTAAAGGGAAATACTTGTTTGCTGCCTCTTTTCTTCTAACTTCATTCTTTGTTTCTACTTCCCTCTATTCAGCCCTACAACGAGGGCATTCTTGACTATTTATATGAGTAATTATATAACAGTGTTAATAATTAGAAATGATGAAATCTAGAACCATTCCAGGTTGCAAATTAAAGGTAGCCAACTGTGAGCTATCTACAAGGAAATTGGTTGCCTTTTTTTAGAATGACTACAAGTAGGGAAACGCCATTTTGTATTATTTTAATGTCTCCATAAAGTTTTTTGAAAAGTAAAGTCAGATGATACAATTTACTTATATTATGTAAATAACCAAGATTAGCGTTAAGTCAAGAAAAAAATCATTTTTTAATTAACCCTCTCTCTAATCTTTTCTTTATAAATTAGTATAATATTCATTTTTTGGTTGAAAACTTTACTCATTAAAAGACGATCTAAACTTTCTAAATTAATGAATTTATATAATATATAAAATGAAAATATATCTACTTATATTCATGTACCCATACTCATATGTAATTATACATTAATGTGATAATTACTCACTGGGACTCTGTTAAAGATTAATTAATTATCATAAAATATTGCTTTTCCTCAGATTTTTGGTTTAGAATAGGATTTTAGTTCATAAAGTTCGGTAAATAGAAAGATATAAAACAATTAATAAGGACCATAATTACAGTATACTCTGGAACTTCATGGTTTCAGAGCAATAGTGCCCGAGGGTGTTTTTTCCATATACTATATCTTCTCAAAAGAGTCAAGAGTGCCTCCTCAGGGGCACTAATGCACCATTGATTCTGTTTGTTATGACTATATTTAAGTACAAGCCGATAGTTGCCAAAAAAACGGGCAATAAATATGTTTTTAAAAAAAAAAAATCTAAGGACTTTTTTTTATTAAATTGAACCTTTTTGAGACCATCGTTCCCATTTTGGAAAAAAAAATTCATAATGCAAAAATGATAAAAAAAAAATACATTTTTATGCATTTAGGTATTTTTGTCTCTTAATACAATGGTGATCAGAAAAGTTTCCAAACTCAGCGTGAAGATGTAATGACTTGCAAATTAAAGATATTCAAATCTGTTGACAGTACTTCACCAATGTTCCAGCCATTTTGGAGGCGTAGTTGTTATGTAATAGTCGTTTGAGTGAGTAGATGAGAGTTTTTTTTTCTGTGAAAATGGAAAAATAGAGTATCGATCTATCATTAAATATTTGTTTTTGAAAGTGTAACCTTCAAATAAATTCAACAAGAACTGACATATAAAGGCTTGTTGTGTTAAAATGATTAACTATTGACATCCAACTCGGAGTTATTAAGTCAAAAAAAAAAGTGTCCATTTACAATTGTTTTACAGAGAAAAAGACTGGGTACTATTTTGACAGTTTAAAGAGTTGGGAGCATCGCTGGCAAAAGTGTGCAGAGTTACACGGAGACTAGTTTGAAAAATAAAATAAAAATTCAGAGAAAACGTCTTGTATCCTTGTTAGATCGGAAAATTATCATTTACCCTCGTAGTTGTTTAAAAATAAATAAAATATTAAAATAAATTGATAACAATCTGTTTGTTATTGTTAAAGAAATTAGCCAAGAAAATTATTTTGAAGATTAAATCTTTTGTCTCAACTTTATACCAAAGGTAATTAAAAACCTAATATGTATAAATTATAAAATATTGATATTAGAAATAAATGTTTTATTGACAGGGACAACTTATTTTATTTATTCTACTTAATCACTTCCTCGCAGATACCAACGTTCCAATGTTATGAACGTAATTTTTTTTGGATTTCCATCTGTTTTTTCAATAACATTTTTCTAATGTGACAAAATTTCTGTGTTTTTTAAATTTTCACAAAAAAAAAAAAGTTGTTTGCTTCAAGTTGACGTCACTAACAGAAAAAAACGTCTTATTGTCAATTTAACTAAATAACCAACCCATTCCACCTTAGATTAACCTTATGAAAAAATCATTGAATTTCTCATAATTTGAAGTGTTGATTATTCTGTGTCATTATTTTCAAAAAAGAATTCACTCAGTTCGTATTGGCTAACAAGAACTTCCTTCAAGTGAGTGTAGCATGTAATCCAATAATTTATTTTGTCTACACCATGAGTGTCAAATAGATTCTTCCAAATAAGAGCAGTAGATATCCTAATAAAGTCACATGACCAACCCCCCATTTTTACACAAATTTATTTTCTTTTTACATCCTGAAAATACACTTAATCCAAAAAAAATGAGTATTTCATTAATCTAATAAAAAGTCCCTGGGACACTCTGAAATACAAAAAGGACATGATAGAGAAAATTAGAACAATTTATCATTAGTTCTGTAGAAAATATATCCTGTCGGTATGTTAAAAATAAAAAACCTAGAAGTTAAATGCTAATTTTGACAATTTAAACAATGTTTGGGAGGAGAACAGCTTGGCTGTCATAATGTTTTATAAGATTAGCTGCCATTTAGCTGTGATAAGAAGTAAATAAATCCAAATACCACTCCGTATATCGCAATACTGTATTTACTCCAATGCCCACCCTCAATTCTACTCTGAGTTCAACAAGGACTTACACTTATAACTCCCGTACAAACCCTCTTTATTTCTCTTTGTCTTTCATGAGCACATATACTAGTTATTACTTTATACTTAAATGTTCACTTTTCAATAATTAAATACGAACGATAACAGCTTTAGGAAGAGAAAAAATGAGGTTCAAGTTGTATCTACAGAAAGTCGTCCCCGCTTTGTAGGACATATCTTATACACATCTATTGATCCCATAATATATAGCAGCAAATAAAAGAATATAGTTATGGGCCAATCCACTGTCTGTACACAGTACATGGAGCCTGGAATGGACAATACCAATACCAAGTAAACTGCAGGTTGAACACCTTTAACTTAGATCAATTTTTTCGATATATCTTTTTTACAAAAAAATTGATTATTAAAAACTTTTCTAATATACATTATGCGACAACATAACTTCCTTTTTCCAAAAGGCAATGAAAATAAGTTTTATCTATTAAAAAAGCTTATTTTTTAGTCCATAATGATAATACAAATTTAAATTTTGGTTTTACAATGTTTAAAAAATCATATCAGATAGGTAACGTCCCCCATTGTCCATAGACGGAATTAACCCAACTTTGGTATTTTAATTTTTTGCTCTCTTTAAATAATTTTTCATTTATAGGTTTGAGAAGGATTATATATACAAGCATAAACTTATGAATCTTCCTCTTTCTCCTGCTGGTGTACAGTTTTTTCAAGTACTAACATTTTTGTATAACGCTCTACTATTGAAAATTAGAAGTGAAGGGAAGATTTCATTAACTAGTTGATTTGTTTAGGATTGCTGTAAATCTTATGAAAGGTGGAAGAACGGAAAATACTAATTCATCTGGAGGTAAAGTAATTTTATTTGGTGGTGACAAATACTTCCAGTTGTACAAAGAGGCAGAAGAGAATATGTAGTTGCTGCATGTATTAAGCGATCTTCACTTTGGACCAGATTTGTGACAAGGAAAGTTAGGATTAGGTTAGCTTAGTGACATTGGATTAAAGAGGGCACAATTTACTTAACATTAGTGAACAAAGGTTATTGTAATTTAATCTCATAAAACAAACTTTTTATTCGTAATTAAATAAATAAAAAAAACATCAACAAAAAAATCAAAATGAATATTAATCATAAATTTGTTTTAGTAACATACTGAGAGGAGTATTACGTATCATTCTGTTGATTGTTTTCTGTTACTCACTACATAATTTACCGAACTTTGACAATTTATATCTTGGCATTGTCACTTTTAAAGTGGTTCATGTGTGAGTGTAAATTTGTTCAGTGATCTTCAAAGCAGGCGTAACTGTGGGAGTATCGCCGTACACAGTACCTGTTCAGGGGTAATTCTGACAAACTTAAAGTTAAATTTATTTTTTATCAAAACCAGGAGGCAACCACGCAAAATTTTTAAGTTGGGGTTGCTTATTTTACGGGTTTTATAGGTAACTATATTAGGGTTTTTGTGTTTTTTAATTATTGTTAGACATAAATTAGGTACTTTTACTTTCGATTTAAATAGACAAACATTTATTATAAATTACATTATTTTTTTGAATTTTTAAATTACTTGTCAGACAAAAAAAAAAAAGGAACTATACACCACCAGTATTTTATGTGCAAATATGTGTCTCCCTCCCCATTCGTCCGTGGAACGAACTGGTTCGTACAAGTACTTTCTATATAAAAATATGCATTATTTAACTAAATACATACCTTATTTTGTAGTTATGGATGATTATTTGATTAGATAAATAGTCAGTTGTGCTTTTACAAAGGACTACAAAAATATTGTTTTTTTCCAGGAAAACATTAGAATATGAAAGAAAGAAGTTGTTTTTTTTGCTGCACCCTGTATAAAGAGAAAAAAATTGTTGTATACTAAATTGGAAAATTTTCAACTAAGAAAATCTATAGTCTTAGCTTATGATAACTGTAAGTCATACAAAAATAAGTCTATAGGTCATTATATAATTGACCTAACCTAAAGATAATTGAGGCCAAAAGATGAATTGCATTCCCTGAAAATCAATATATTAAATTTAATCATCATCAATTTATATAATGATACCCTCTTCATAACGTCATGTAAAAATGTGAATCGTACATTTCTTTGATGGATCAATCGTTCTGCTCCTTATTTTAAATTAGTATTGTGTTGACGATTTTCAAATTTGAAAATACTCGAGTCGAATATATTTTTTTTTGAGTTGGCGTTGGGATTATGATTATTAAACCCCATCAAATGTTTTGAGTTTGGTGGTGCTGCTGTCTCTAAGTATTTTTCAAATCAATCACCATTTAACCTATTCATGGACTTAAATTAGACTAAATAATTTTTTTCAAAGAGTTATGGAACAATTTCTAGCAATTATAAGTATTAAAACAAATAAACGTGGTAGTATCAATTATGTTGGTGTTTTTTTTTTGATAAATTGCAGCTCAATATTTTTATTTTATAAGTTATAACATGCAATGCCTAAAATGCATGAAGGATATGCCAGTCCACGAACCCCATTCAGTTTATTTTTCCTCTCTAACCTCTAGAAATAAGCTTTTTGATAGGGTCACATCAATAAAAAAGAAATATATTTGTCTGTTTTCTTTTTCTAAATACCTGTTCCCAACATATTAATGCAGTGATTTTTCATATGTATTTACGTAGTTCCGGACTAAAATATGTTTTTTTTATTGCATACGCAACAAAAAAAATTCATTTCTATTTTCAATGTACTTTTTTCAATATAAACTACCTAACTCTAATTATGATATACATAAGGTACCAATAATAAAAAAGAAAAAGTGCTCATGTTATAAATAAACAAACCTATTTTTACAACTATATTGGCATTTCGTTGATCAAAAAATGTTTATTATATACATTATGGAACACTATATATACATTGCACACTCGTTTTCATATAACCATACAGACTGAAAAACAGACATACAAACTTTGCTTTATAAACGGAGTTTTTCCTAAAAAACTGTCCATATATCTCAGATTATAGCTATTTTTTGTTTCAAATAATTTCATAAAATAAATTTATTTCCAAAAAATTGAATAACTGAATTTTTTTCGTAAATCTTTATTTTTTCACATTATTTCCAAAATATTTAATTTTTGAATTTAAAAAAAACAAATGATAAACATGCACCCACCCCCTGCACTAAAATAACTACTTTAAATGATGGGTTTAAATAATCATTAATATTCTGTAAATTTATATCAGATAATGTATTTCACGACTGTTTATGGATATCATTATTTATTTATATCTTAAATGCAATCAATGAAATAAATCAATTGATTTAAATTATCGTAATAAAAATCAATGATCCTTCCTAGTTTCTACTCTTTTTTAAATTGCCAAACGGGAACACAAGAGTACTCCATAAATCATTAATCAAATCATCAGTTATGATGAGCGATCTTAAAAATGTGTATTTTGTAGACTGCGAAGAGAAAGTTGGAGAGAGACTACTGAATTAATAAATAATAATGAATACTCTTTTTAAAATTAACTACATGTACATAATTTTGAATCGTCAGTTATACGATAGATAGAGATGTAAATAATAAGTCCTAGAAAGTGGGAGCGATTGCTAGGAACCTGAACATGACTTTTTTATTATTTAAGGCTGTTTATCATTAGAAAGGTATAAAATAAGTTTTAGAAAGTGAGAACGGATTTTTTTAATTGGTAATCTGAATAGGATTGAAATAGCTTCTAATTATAAAGCAATAACTAGTGGGCGTGGTCATGAAAGAAGGAGACTAACTATTAAGGTTTGGTTGGGAGTCATAAGATTAAGCTTTTATAGTACTTGGAGTAGAATAGAGGATCACCATTGGAGTAATTCCTTCCTAAATGTGGTTGCTATATACGGAGTGGGATTTGAGTTTATTTCCTTCCTTCATGGCTGCCTGCAACTTATCTATTAAAACTTTATGACACTTAATCTGCTCTCCCCAGAAAAATCTTCAAATTGTCACTAATTATCATTATTATATATATTTATTTTTTGAAATAATAGTACTTCATCTGATTTAATAATCACCTAACGGTGATTAATACTTACAAACATAGATATTAGAACTATGGTGCATACAATATATAATAATAATACTATCTTATAAACAACAATCTATCACTAGTAATATTTGGAAAGCGTGCAGTACATAACTCCATCTGTCGCCATTTTTCTTCCCCACTCCCCCTGCAACAACAACAACATTAAGGGGTGTAGCCCCTTAATGTTATTAGATCCGTTGTCATAATAATAACTGCAAGGCAATGGAGAGTATCTCAAATTTAAGCAAACAAAAAAATAATTCAAACTCCTAGAAAATCCTGAAGAAGATAAATCCAAGACTATTTGATGCACCTGTAATCTCCAACTAGGCAGATATGGCTTCTAAGATATCCAATGAATTAAGTACATACTTTTCCAGCCTTTAAAAATATTATATAATTCTTAAGACAGAACATCTCAGTATAAAGTAATAACTAGTCTGTGTGGTTTTTGAAAGATTGTAAGCAACAATAAGTGTTTGCTCGGGACAAATAATTGTCATTCCTTGTTGGATTCAGAGTAAAATTAAGGATTGATATCTGAGGGATTTCATCCCACCTGTCCTAGATCCGGTTCCCGGACTTTATGGAGACAGCAGACTATATAGACACAGTTTTGTATCTATATTTTTTCTGTCTCCATATAGTCTGTTTTCGGACTCCATGAAGAGAGCAGATTATTTAAATACAACAACTAGTTCAAACTCATCGTCATATTAGTTTACTAGATGAATTATTTAGTTTTAGTGACGTTTTCGCCTGGCCCTGCTTTCGCCTTGTGACATTTTTAGCTTTTTCTGTTTTTACATTGATACTTTTTCCATTGGATAATAATTTAGTGAATAATACTTAAAGTTTTTATAATTTTTATCTCAGAATTAGAGTTTTTGAGAAATATAAAAAAAAAAGTCAACAAGAAACAATTTTTCAAATTTTAGTACATAGATTTCAAAGTATTAGGAAGGAATTACGGAATTACTACTGCTACGATATATAGGATATAAATATAGGAAAAACCCATTTCCTCTGTTGCAAGACTCTTTTGAAATCTTTTTTGACACTTTCGCCCCCTACGGCTCTTATGCCAACCCCTCGACTACACTTTTTCGGTGCCTGTCGAGGGAAAGGGCTGCAGTGTCCATCGTTGAAATACAGAGGCCCTGAAAACCACTATTAGCCAGCACTGTGACGACATGACAGAGGACTACATCTGCAGCAGATGCCAGGACTTCCACCACCGCCTGGAAGCCATCATTGCCGTTAAGGGCGGGTACATTAATGATTATGAGTGATCAGACACACATATGTTTATACAATTAATTTTGTTGAAATTCTATTGTTAATTAATAACTTATATCTTGTTAAAGTTTAAAATTCAAAGTGTTCAGATTTTAATGGACCACTCGGTATATTCATATCCTATTTATTTGTTTATTGATAATGATTCGCCTGTTTTGATTGAGAATAAAAAAATAATAATTGAGAAAAAATGATCATAATTTTTTTTTATGTGTGACCTTTTTATTTAAAAATGTAATTTCAGTCCACATTTTAAATTTCGGTCCAAAGTTGTATTTGTTATTGGAAAACTTTCTCCAAAAGTCCAAATTCGGTGTTAATCAGGTCCAAATTTATAATGGCTGCTTAGAATTATAAAAAAAAAAAATTATATGTTTCACCTTTTTATTTCAGAAAAGGAAATTTCGGACGATGATTTAAAGTTATGTCCATAGTTTGAATATTGATCTACGTGAATCTCACTCTATGATTTGAATTTGGATCCACGCTCTAAATTTGGGTTTTGACAGAAATTTTGGCTTAGAAAAACAATTGAAACCCAAAATGAAAAAAAAATGGCCTTGGACCGGCTCTGAATACTACCAAATACATTGTATTTTAATTGGTAATTGAACTTGTTAATGCATGGCCTAATTTTGAAACTTTAACTAATTATTGGAATGGCCACAAATTTTTTCACAGTGCTGAATGAGATCATTGTTCATAAATGAAATTACAATTCTCCGATCCGATTTTTAGTCACCAGGCCTTTTAAAATTAAAATAATTAAGTATTTTATAAGTTATATTTGAAGAGATCCTTACAAAAAGATTAAAAGTCAACTTTCAGACTAAAAATTTATTTATTTCAGTTTTTTGTAATAAAAATTCATTAATTTTTTTTCATTATATATAACTCTTTAATAGTAATGTGAATAAATAAATGCCCATTTAAACATTTATGGTCTCCTTGAATAGTTTCATAATTGTAAAATAAATTCAACAAATTTCAGAAAATATACTTTTAAGATTTTTGCATAACAAAAGATATATTGGATACTTTCTGTCTTCATGAAGACGTTGTAGGCATGATATAAGTATGTAGACTACTAAAGCAAATGTAATGTTACTTGGGGTCCAGAATTCTCCTCGGTTTATTTGCTCTGGTAGTTTAGTTTTGATATCACCTCCATCCAAATTTTGAGAGGAACACCCAATTGGAGCAATCCCTTCTAGATGTATTTTCAATTAATTAAAGTTCATTATGGCAAGACGAAAAACTATCTTTTGACCGATGAAATACTTCAGGCTCGAACGATGCATTTTTTAAATGATTATGGATGTCATTGAGAATTAAGTTAATACTGTCTTTAGTAAGAGGAGAATGAACATTATTCATATGTGCAAGAATATTTAAAGGTTACTTATGAAGGTAACTCTACCCTCTGTTGTGATGTGTTGGACAAGCTTAACCATACTTTGTAATGATGAAAGATAAATCCATTTTAAAATTGACATGGTAATCGTTCTCAATCGTAGACAGTTCGTATAAGCAGTAAAATTGAATAAAGCCTACTCTCCTTTTGAAATGTACATTATCCAGAAGTGTTTCACTATCGTCTCATACATAAATCAAGAAAGTCCTTAAGAGTATCCTATTAGAAAAAAGTTTCCTATGCTTCAATTGTAACAGAATTTTCGTTTGGTATTCTAGCAGATGATGGGGCATTGGATGTTGATCTTTTACACTTATATGCTTGATTTATGAAGATTTTGAAATATGAACAAAACTTCTTTAGGCATCAAATAATGTATCTAAAGTTGGTTGTTCTATTGCTTGTATTTACAAAACTCTGAGTTAGTCTTCACTCTCTGTGACAAAACCCTCCTCCTTAAATTGAAGTGAGATTCCAATTTTCATTTGTACATATTTTCGTGGAATTCAATCCAGGAACCTTTGGTTTGCCGTAGAACTCTATAAAACACTTTTTTAGAATTCATCCTGAAGGAACGAATTGAGTGTAATAGAGGGGCTGGACAATAATCTGTAATATCCAGAATTGTACATACTAGTACAGCATTTGTTGAGTATGATAAGTGATGAGAAACAAAGAACCGAAATTTTATGTTAACAGACAACTGTAAACACTAGCACTAAATAATACTTTAGCTTGGAGTTGGAGGCCACCATGTTTCAGCTTTTTGTGATATAATAGCAATTATTATTCGAATACAAATAATCGATCATAGGAAATACTTAAAATCAAAGTCTGTATTGAAAGTATTGTATCTTCTAAGTTGAAAATTGATATAGACAATATCAATAACACAGGGGAACACTAACTTTTTACAATAAAATTCAAGTCAAAAAAGGAGTTTATCTTTGAAAATATTTGTAAATATAGGTCAAAACCAAGAGCATTTATTCGAATTCGTAATCCTTTGCTTGCAACGGTGGTTCCAGAACTCTCTGACAAAGATTTTTACATAGTATGCTTAAAAATACATTTTTAAGACCTTCAAAAACCTCTTTTAATCCTCGTAATAATATTTGAGGCACTAACACTAAAGAAGAAATTCTTGAAAACCTAATAGATGAACATAATATTATAGTATTAAATGAAGGAAATGAACCTACTTTTGTTACTCAACGAGCCAGTTCAACCATTGACGTTAACAATTATGAATCAACGTGGTTTTAAAAGTTTGAGATTAAAGGATGGCATCTAGATCTGCGACCATCAATGTCAAATCATCGATACATAGTTTCTAATTTTCGAAAGTACAAGACTATTACTCAAAAGTCAATAAACTTGAAAAAAGTTAATTGGGATATATTCAGACTTCACGTAGAAAATGTGTCACTACTCACTGAAGTACTTCACAATGCAAGTGTGATAGAATGTGTGCGGAATCAATATATGAGGTTATAATCAAGGCATTTGACATTTCTTGCCCATTAAGAAAAACAACAAAAATCTAATCAGCACCATGGTGGAGAGAACACCTGGCCAGCTTGAGATACAAACTCAACAAACTAGAGCCTAAGCATAATTATTGCACACACAGCGAAGAATACCTAAAAAAGAAATCGCAAATCACTCAGAAAAGAGAAAAAAAAATCATTTATACATTTCTGCTGTAAACCTCCAAGTTTTAATGTATTGCAACCCCGATCAGAGTTCAGAAACCAATTGAAGACTCAATTGGTCTCCTCAAAAAAGATAATGGACACGCAGTCACATGCTCAATACCTGCAAATACTAATGAAAACTCATTTCCCTGACTGCAGAATCAATACTACCTATGATAGACCATTGCGATAAACCAACTTTAATATTGACTTTGTGGAAGTTAATAGGATCAAAGAATAATTCAACTCCTTTGGACCATTTAAAAGTTCAGGATCAGATGGACTTCAACTAACTTAAAGGAGAGGAAATAATTGTACCGTGGCGAATTTTTACATCGATGGTGGATGTAAGCATTCAAAATACCTGGCTTAGCCTTGAAAAAAAAAAAAAAAAAAAAAAACACTTTACAACTTGAGTTCAGAAGGAGTATTTCCAGAACATTGATCATTCAAGCTCCTCCCACAAATTCCATTGGTCCACGTAAACAACTTAAGTCTTCCATCATCAAAACAAAATTTGACAATATAGGTCATTTTGTTGAGCCACTTGGGAAACAAGGATGGAAATATGGACGACAAGACTGCAAATCAAGGCCTTCATAAAAGTATTGTAAATGCAATGTCCCATTATGTATCAAGTGCTTCAAAAAATACAACACCAATGATTTATTTAAATATTTGTTATGTTTTTATTTGACTAAAAAATTAAAAGTAATTAAAAATAAGTTCCTATTTTTTAAATATCTATCTATGTCGTATCTGTCCAACATATTAAATATAGTACATAGGTACTCTATCTTTATTATGAGTATTCCCACTACGAAAATAAAACTAGTTTTGAATACTTTATATACATATGACTTAATTTAATTTTTCCAAATGGGCGCCGCCTTTGCCTACCCCAGAGTAAAAGCAACAAGGAGAAGATGATTCAAAGAACTGTATGTAGAAATAATAAAAAATAGTTCAGGCGAACTAAGAATTTGTTTTTGCATCGGTACATTACAATGGATGAAACATGGATTCACCACTTCACTCCAGTATAAAAACGGCAGGATGTTGAGTGGTGAGCAGACAGAGAAAGCTGTCCAACGACTCAAACATTTACTGGGAAGGTCATGACCTATGTATTTTGGGATAAGGATGAAATTTTATTAATTAAATACTTGTAACATGGAAAAAAAATCTACAGCGACCATTATATGGGTTTGTTAGACAGTTTGAAGGCCGAAATTACCCAGATAGTACCTCATTTGAAGGAGAAAAAGGTTCTTTTTCACCCAGACCATGCACCGTGTCACAAGTCAATAAAAACTGCACTGCACCCCTGTATTCTCCAGATCTGGCCCCCAGCAACTACTGGTTCTTCGTAGAACTGAAAAAGATACTCATTGGAAAGATATTTTGCTC
Organism: Lepeophtheirus salmonis; assembly: GCF_016086655.4. NCBI lineage: Eukaryota > Metazoa > Arthropoda > Copepoda > Siphonostomatoida > Caligidae > Lepeophtheirus > Lepeophtheirus salmonis. Next base: position 28,844,513 of record NC_052137.2, on the reverse strand, counting down.
AATAAAAATGGATTTTGGCAAAAAAATGTTGTTTTTGCTATTTATAATGTTATTTATGTACTCCGATTAACAGCAATAAATTCTTAACTAAAAAAACCAAAAAAAAAAAACCGTCAATCACTAGTGATGGAAGAGCAAAATGATAAAACATTTTCTCTCACGTAGCTTGAGACACACGACAAGATTTTGTTGTTGGTTTTGTAAAGAGGTATTGAAAACTTTTTTTTTATGCAAATGATGGATTCCTTGAACTAAAGTTATTGTACAAATCAAATAATAATTTTGAGAATATTTTTGTATAAGTTTTATTTTTAATATCGAGATTTATTGAGGATATGTGAACTGATGCACTCTATGGGCAACTCATGTTCATGTTTCTTGAAGTAAAAGTAATCACAAGTACCTAGTGTTGTGCAAGTCCTTATTTAGAACTGCAGCCCCATCCAGTTCAGTTTGATCTGGTCTAGTTCAGTCCTCTACAGGGAGCGGGGATCAAAGTGTCGCCTACTTTAAACCTTGATAACTTGAAGACGACATTATCAAATAAAAAACCGGTTACCGAATAGGAAAGCTATTCTCGTCAGCTGACGATACGTAGTTCAGTTAGCATCATGCCGTCATCATATGACGAGATAAAGAGCTATAAGTGGATCGAGGAGCTTTCGAGGTCCGCCGTAGTCATGGCATTGGTTAATAATGGAGGTGAAATCTCCAATTCAACGATTGCTTCAACCTTAGGAGTGAATTTACAGACTGTTCAGCGTATCTGTAAGAATCTAGAGGACACCTGGGATGTTGATGCCACCATAAAGAGGGCACCCAAGGAGGAGAGCGCCGACAGGAAAGTCAGGGACACCGACTTTGTCAACAAGGTGAAGAAGATGGTTGAGGATGATCCTACCAGGTCCATGAAGGCCATGACAGGAAGGCTCAGAGAAAACAACACTCAGCACCCTTTGTCTAAACAAGGGTAAATCGAGAAGATGGTTGAGGATGTGGCCTCCTAACTTCCGGACCTTAATCCTTTGGACTATTTTGTCTGTGGCTATGTCGAGAGACATACCAACATACATCCCCATAGCACCAAGGCCAGCCAGATGGACTCCATCAAGGAGGTATTTGGCAACATGGACAATGAGATGGTCAGAAGAGCCTGCAGCCGGCTCAGAGGCCGTATTGAGGCCATTATTGATGCCAACGGTGATTATATCAAATGAACGGCTACTCTATACCTATATGCTCGTCATAGTTTTGATTTTCAATAAAAAAGTTAAAAAATGTATATTTTGTGTTGTTTTTTGTAGAAAAATATTTTGGCGACAATTTGATCCCCGCTCCCTCTATATTAATCCTAAAAGCTTATGAAGTGTATTACACCAGTCATCTTTATTTCTTCTTCTTTTTTTAAATCAAAAGGAATGACAGTATTAAGAACCAATCCTAAGACTGGACTGGGTCAAATAAATAAAAATCACACGGGGATGCAAAAAAAAGATTATTCTTTCCCATTTCCTCGAGGGCAGTGAAACAAGAAAAGGATAGAAATGTCAATGAAGGGAAGTTTTTTGACTGGGATATGAAATTTAAATGGGAAACCTTCGTTGTTTTATTTGAAGAAATGAATGGAAACCCTTTTCGTATTGAAGGACTCAGGCATATTGACGCTCATGATATTGCATCATGACTTTAACGAGCATAAATTAGCAGGAGCAAATCCATTCTTTGGTATTAATCAAGCGGGGTTTTATACCAAATTTCCAAATGATAAAAGGGGAAGATTAGAAGACCTCAAAAGGGTACACCCAGTTAGGGTTAAAAATGTGGATGGAAAAAGTATGAATAAGAACTTAAATTTAAAGAGCATTGAAAAAATTAACCTTAGTTGACCAACAATTATTGTTCTGAATGAAAGCTATATAATCATTTCAGGTAATCTGGCAGCCAAAATGAAGCCAATTTTAAATTATAAGCTTGGCCTGGAACATAAGGGATTCCTGAAAGGGAGGATGATTTCCAACATATTAAGAAATATTCAAACTGGAATTGAGAGTATACAAAATAAGGGGAGATTTGGTGCAATAATTGCAATTGACTTCTGTAAGACCTTTGCTACCATTTTACATGGACATATTTTGAGAGCAATAAATAAACTCCTTCCTGGAAAATTTTTCAACCAAATGACAGCTTTTCCATTCAATGGTATGTCGACTATAGGATTAGATGATTTGGAAAGTGATGAAAAAGTTGTACTTTTCGCTGCAGGGATGAAAAATATTAGGGTTTTGGCTGCAGGGATTAATGATCTTTGGGATACCATAAAAAAGAAGTTTGGGATTTTGGAGTAGATTTTGAAATGTCTAAACATAATATTGATATAATTGCTGACGATATCACTTTGAAATTGGAGGTAAAGTCAGAAAACCAATTCAAAAGGAGGATTAAAGTTTTCATTAACTACTTCAAGAAATATACTAATACCTAGGTCTGGTTTGAAGATTAACAACAAGAAGACAGTTATTATCTCCCTGGGTAAATGGGATTCCTTTGAAGGACTTAAAATAGCTGATTGCTATATATAAAAACAGTTAGAAAGTAAAGGAGAGGCAAACTGGACTGATCTAAAAAATTTTATAAATTCTTCGATTAACGAATGGAAGAAATTTAATCTCAAATAAAGAATTGACTTCCTTAACTAACAAATGGTTTCTGCAACTTTTTATGAGGCAAAGCCTATTCCATGGTTAGGCGAAAAGGTCATAATAAGCCTTTTTGTCGAAGCTACATAGATTCCATTAAAAGAACCAATAGTCATTTAGGAGAAAGGTTGTCTTTACTCTCTAGAATTATTAAGAAAATGTATTATAAGGTTATAATTGACCTTGCAAGAAACTCAGAATCTGAGTGGCGTGCATCTATTTCGTCCCATCCTACCTACAAATGGTTAATGCTAGGAACTGATTATATTGATGACCAAATCGATTAATTCATTCATTCTTTGGGAGCTGTCCAGAGGATTATTTGGAAAGGGGCGACAGTCTATTTATCCTCTTCTACTATTGACATTATGCGTCAAAATAATTATAAAAATAATGTTCTTTAAAAATCTCAAAGACCCAAAAAAGTTGGAATGGACTGAAAACTGAAAAAGAGCTGTAATCATCCATCTCACTCCCATTCTTTGCCACTTAAGGATTAATTTTCCCTCCAACTCTTAAAAAAAATTGGATAAAATCTGTGATAGATACTTAAAAGGTTTGAATTTACCTAAAACCTGGAAGAAAAGGATCACGAGTTCCATATCTAAAATCAGGGATGAAAAGCGATTTACTGCCTAATTTCAAATATCCTCGAGTTATCTATTTTTGATAACTGGATAACTGGATAATTGGTAAGGACTGTGGTAAAATGTTCAACATAGTTATCCATGTGTTTCCAATTTGCCAGCACTCCAGATTTGAGGACTTCTATCTCACTGAATATTCCCGGAATTACAGAAAAATTTATGACACTTTAATTTGATTTGGTCTCTCCTAAAAAACTCAAAATGCACCAAGAAAAACAAAAGCTATGGAGTTTGCCTTATCAACCTGTAAATGCATGATTGCAAAGAAGTTGGATCCTATCAGAGTAGAAGAAATTTGAGCTACTCTGTTCACAGCCGCAGCCCAATATTCTGCCTTCTCCGTTAGGATTCCGAGGGCGCATCAGTCTTCATAGGACTATACTGGGAACATATTCAACTACTATCTCTCATTGTCAGATAAAAACTTAAAATTCTTGCTCGTTTTAATAATTATTGTTGTATCCTTTTATTTAAATATTATGTAAATATGTAAATTCTTTTTCATAAAATTTAAAGCTATTTTGTGGCTTTCTTTTGTTTATTTATTTACTGTCAAATGTTATAAAAGGAACTTTTTGTTGAAAATGGTTTGATAATTAACATCATAGATAACAATTTTTCAAGATGTTTGACTTTGGTTTAGGGAATTAATTGGAAACTAGAATGTTTAATTATACATATACTTTTGAAATTAACTTCTCAAAAAAAAACAAAAAAACAGCTAACATAACACTTATAACGAACCATCATCTTAATCCAAGGGTAAAACTTTGTAGACTATAATATTGCAGCAAAATGTTTATAATCAAATAATAATTTCATTTAAACTAGACTTGACCTCCTAAAAACATAAAGCATGAGTGAATGATTTTTCTCAAAATTGACTGTAGATTACAATTGTAGTATTTCACAAATTTTCCTTAATTTCTATGTACAAAATATTCTTGTATATCCCTTGGGTATGTCGCAAATTGGACTTAAATTCGCCAAAAAAGCTAAAGTTCTTATTTATCGAATCATTAAGACCAAAATGTAAATTTTTCTACATCACTATTAAAAATTAAAACTAGTTTAAATATAAAATATGTCTGTGAATAATTAAAGTATTTGAATTTATTATTTTACCCACTAAGTAATCTAGATAATACATTATTGATACATCTTTTAGATATAAAGTACTCTAAATAACATAATTGTTATTAAACATAATAATAAGAAAAGTTTTTCACAATTGTGCCCTTTACATTTTGAATTTAGCATAATGACAATTTTTAAATACTTTTTTTGGAAATACTTTTTTTAATACAATATGTTAGAAAATTATAAACGATATCAAAGGTTGTGGAAAAATAATTGGGTATTTTTTGCTTTATTTGAATACATTATTAGAAGTTTAACAATCATCCAATTTAATGCAAATATGCCCTGTTTTGTTTGATTAACTGTTGGCAAAGAGAATCCAGCTTCTTAATGTCTTTTTCGTAGAATCCTTTTTCCCTATTGACAATAAAAAACGAAACTAATTTTCACAGGTCTCTATGGAGGGCAAAATTTTGCTTCCAAGCGCGTTGGCCATACACAGGAACACACAGCAATCACTTGGTGCCATGTCCGGACTGTAGGTTGGATGCAATGTATAAGAACCTCCCATCCAAGCTTTTAGAGCTTCAGGTGCATCATCAAAGATGTGTGCAGCCTGGTGCGTTCTTCATTATATAATGCTTTGTCCTTCTCACCAGTACTGGCTATTTCTGTTCTATCACCAGCTTCAAAGGGGGAATTTGTTCATAGTAGACGGTAAAATTGAGCAGGGGGGGGGGGGGGCAGAAAATGCAGAACCACGATTGTGCAACATGAACCAAAAAGGTATCAATCCCGAATACATTGCAAGTTTTCTTGGTCTCTTTCGACCTGTTTTTCCCTTTCAGGTAGAAAAATTGTGAAATAAGCCGAATTGCTTCCATACTCGACACATGATAATTTGAGACTAAACAGGCCAAGCGAATACTGTCCAAACAGCGTTTGTACTATACGCTTACATCTTTAGATCACTTTATCGTATGTTTTGATGTGACCAATAATGAACAAGATATACTTAGTTAAATAACGTGGCAGGAAATACGAAATTACTTTTCTACCAACCTAATATATACGCATATGGAGACACTCAAATCAATTTTGGAATAAAACAAATCCTTTTTACGGTAGGGAGGCTTTATCATTTTTTTCATGTTTGGACAGCAATTAAAGAGAATTTACTTTACTTTTTGGCGTTAGGGATCTCTTTTTTATGTTTATATTTAATTGTTATTTAATAGTGAAAGAATATATGTAAAAAAAATTGATCCTTATGGATTTATTATTTATTTAAAAAAGAATATTATTTCAATAAATGGAGGTGTTAAAATTTTGAAAAAAAAAATGTTAACCTTCGGTCTTAGTTGGTTAAATCATCCAACAAATTTGAAGGAAACACAAATATTGACTCAAAAACGTCAATAAATATTGGCATGCATACATACTATGAAGTAAATAAATATATGCGGATTTTCTCCTTTTCTTGATTTTTTTTCAAGACTATTTTATATTGACACACTACACATACTGTTAGTATTATAATTATGTAAATGCTGATCTGTATATATATATGTTTAGTGTTTTATGATTGAAGTAGTCTGTGTATGTATTTGTCCTTGTTTGTTTATATTGAGTCTCGTGTATGTATATAATATATAACTCTTTAGTGAGTTGATTAAAGGAAGTCATAGTGTAGTAAAAGTTATTCTCCCGATATCCTTTTATATTACAACAATCCAACACATACGAACATACACACTACACTAAGGTTGAGGTAAGGACTGGAGAGGACTACATGAAGAGGTAGGTAGGCCGAAAGTTGCCAATATTGTTGCAGCTGAATATTTGGTTATTTTTTGCTATAAATGGATGTATGTGAAAGTGATTCAAGATGGAGATATCAACGATCTTTGCAGCCTTCTTGGCCATTTCATCGGCGCATAGAAAATTGCACATACGTTTCGTCTTTTGCTGTTCCTCCAACATTTGGACACTTAGAGATACGGGTTATAAACATTACCTGTATATTTATGTTTCAGCTGTTATTTAGCTGCATAATGAAACCTCGTAATAATGGGGATAAAATTGTGATTAAATTCTACTGCAATTTTTGGGTCCCCACTCTGCATGTAAATTGATCTGAACGACATACTGAAACAAGTACAAAAAAATTACAAAATACTGATAGATATTTCTGTAAAGTAACTGGTGGAAAGATATTGGTATTATTAAAAAAAAGAAACCATTAAACATTTTTATATTTATGTGAAAATATTTAATGTACTTAACAACATATTGTCACGTTGAAAGTGATAGTTATTTTTCTCTCTGAAGAACAAATTATTTATTAGTTTCTAAGTGATTTTAAAGTGTCCTCTTGATATTTAATTGGTCCGAATGCTTCGTCAAGACCGAGATTTGGGAAAGTTCCAGCATCTTTAACTCCCACTACTGATTGAGAAATTACCTAAAAAATACAAAAGGATATTAATATAAATAAGGTTGAGTCACTTTTTAAGAGGAAAATGAGCATGCTTATCCCAGGAAAACCGCCCGAGGAACAATATGTACAATGGGGGAGGGGGGAGGAGGTTAAAGGTGAAAAGAAAAATATACACGAATTAAATGTAAATGAAGGTGAAAAGATTCATGAACCAAATACAATAAAATGTAAAAATATTATTACTTATTCAAAAATGAACAGATTTGTCCCTCGGAAAACACAACAAATTCAGATTAACCCAGTGTGGAATAAAGTATAAATTGACTGAAAAGATAAAGAAAATAAAACGTGTCGAGGTTTTCACACAAGAGTGAAACATTTCCGGAGAGTGCTCGAACTACTATCACTTAAACAGGAAGAGATCAGGAGATTTAACGACTGAAAGAGTGGGGCTGGATTTGTAATACTCTCTTTTAAAAAACCCATCAACGTAATAGATAGATTTGAGAATATAGTAGGAGGCCTAGAAATCGATGAGGGGATTTTTCTCAATATAAGAGGATTGGAAAATCTTAGAACAGCTCAAAGTCCAGTTGAGGTAATAGTTAAAAATGGAGCTGAATCAGACATGGCGTTGCTAAGGGAAGTTATGACGGAGTTTGGTGAGATTACCAGGTAGGTTGAAGAGGCTTTATACTTCCTAACCCCAGAAATTAATGAAGAGTTGGAGGTCTTGAAAACTTATTAAACCAAACAAGTTCTGGAAGATTAAAATTTTCTATTAAATCAAAAAGGAGATTGCCGTCGGTAATTCTTGTCAAAGGAAAAAAAGTTGAATTAATATATGGCATGCAACTGATACAATGTTTCAGATGCCTCAAATTTTTGAGCTGAGCAAGCTCTGCCCCAGAGAATTGGAGGTGCTGAGCAGAGAAGCGCTATTGAAGAAGTTGCCATGTTTGAGGAACAGGAGAGTATTGGATAAGTCAATAATGAACACATTGAAGAGATCCCAGTATGTGGAACTCAAAGTTTATCTTTATCACCACATACAGATAATAAGATTGACACCAACACACCACATGACACTCCAACTCAGAGACGATTGAAAAAAGGTTTTAAGTAAAAAACCGGAAGTTCCTACCAAAAACCACAATTATGTAAAAAAAAAAAAAAAAGTGAAGAGGGCCTTTTCATCGCCACGGGAGAACTCTCTGTAAAAAAAAATCACGGGAAAATAATCAAGAACAAATTCCAAGCTGTCAGAAGGAAGACGGGAGGAAAAATGTTGAAGAAATTGACTTTTTAGGACCTGAAGATCTACCTACACCTGTAGGGTAGTTGGTGTTACATAGATAACAAAAAAAGACAATAAAAATACCCTTTCAATGTTTCTATCAATACTTACATATAACCTCAACTCCATTGCATCTTATGGAAGGACTTCTTTTATTTTAAAATATTTACATGCAGCTCGATTCCTGGATGTGGTTGCTCTTGTTGACACTCGTCGATAAATACTAAGGCTATCTGTCCCCTCTTTCCACAAATTCACACTTGTTTTTTTTTTGTCTGCAGCTGTTTCAAATTCATCCCACACCTCCAGAGGAGTTCTCTTGCATTTAAAAACTGCCTTACTCCGGAGCTAATTAATTATGACAAAGGTGGTAATTTTGTATCTGTGGATATCAATATCTCGGGGGAGATGACAAGAATCCATGCGATATATGGTCTTTCTCTAACATAGTGTCCGAACGGTTAAATTCGAGTGCTATTATTTTGGGTGATCTCAATCTCACTAGGAATAAAGATAGAGATGCAATTAACTCCGGTGGCTTCATCAACTCTAGGATCCTTCTTGACCTCGAAAATATAATATGGTAGCTTTGTCTTGTAGATAAGGGTCTTTTTGGCCAACAAAATACCCCTGGAATGACTTTCTCAAAGAAAAACCACTCAAAAGAGACAATCAGGAGTAGACTGGACTATATTGACTATACACTAAGGTTGACTTGGACAATGATGCTCTCTTCGAAGCAAACAGTGTAGATACCTTGGGTTTGGACTCCCCAATGTCTGAAAATGAGATATCTAACTCTAAGTCAATCTCTATTTTAGATGCTTTTAGAGAGGACGCCTCCCGCTGAGTTCGTATAAAGCTTAACGACGGACCAGGGAGTTCTCTAGAGATTCGAAACGGGTCTTCTTCGTTACTATTGTATTAAATAAATAAACAAGACCTTTGTGACGTCACTTTGATCGACACTACGTCATATATTAGTATATGCATAGTCCATACTGAATGATGTATTGGAGAAATAAAATAGAATGAGCGAGGTTCTATAGAGGAAAGAGGAAACAAGCCTTGTTTACCAGCTTTTATGTTGACGCATGTGCAATATTGTTTTTTATTCATTTTTAAATTTCTAATTTATTTTAACTCTGTACCAGTATTTTCGGTGAAATTTTCAATAATGTAATAATTACGACCTTGGAGTGAATAAATCAATATTTACTCTAATAAAAATGTACTAAACAATGAATTGTGATGCCTTTAGATAGGTTCATGCATATTTATCTCTACTTGAATTGCTAAACAACCCTCAGATAACGTGTCAAAAGCATTCATAAATATTCAATGCCTTCTTTTTTGCATTCAACATTCAATGAATAGTTTATCATACATATATTATGAATGTCAGTAAATTAGGGTGAGTCTGGTGCAGAATAAATTATAAAATCTTGACAGAAAACTTGGTACTATTTTTTGCACATCTGTGTAATTTCAATGGAATACATCAATATATAGATTCAGCAGAAAGACGAGAATGTTTTGAAACAAGTGACAAAAAATACCGGAAAAATCTAATATGGTCGTTTTTTTATATCTTGACAGATATATATATATATTTCATAACTTAGAAAAGCAATAAATATGTAAGTAAATACCAGTTATAAATTATAATGCATAAGAATCGGAATGGCAAATTAAACATTAATTTCACGATTTCGATTCCAGAAAAAAAAAAGAATCGAAATTTCTGATTCCGATTTATCCTACCATCACTACTATTAATTTTTTTTTTAAATATATTTTTTTATCAAACTACAACAATAAAACAACATTAATACCAATTTTTCGAAAAATTACCATTTATTAGCGTAAAATATTTATATTTATTTACTTAATTGGCTGTTCGGAATCTATAATGCACTTATCCAAAATTTGAACTAAGTATTAAAGGCTAAAAATGGAAAGTAAGGCGTAGAGTCCCAACTTCAAAATTTCTACAAAGGTCTTATGATTTTTTGAAGGAAATGTGGGAGTAATTTTTTAATATTTTGTTTTTACTTAAATCCTGGAACAAACAAAAAGATACAACATCCTGATTTTGCTGCGTACGGAAAAGTTCAACATTGCTAGACAATTTAAATCCTCTCATGCCTCTGCGTATACAGTTAGAAGTTAGTTATACAGGAAATAATTAAGGGACATGGTTAAACTTAATGCTTGATGTCCAAAGTATATGTCTGGTCCAATTTATGTGATTTTGACCCGTTTCTACGTTGCCCCATCAATACCAGATCTGATTCTATTGGATCATAGTAGATGAAACGTTGCCTCTCAAACCTCTTACACAAATGTGGATGACCTGAAGGCTTCCATCATTGGAGCCTGAGACAAAATGGATGAGGTCTACATCAGAAAAACTTGCTTTCTCTTTAGATGCTGTTTAGAGGATGTTGTGGCAGCTAAAGGGAATCAAATTAAATTTTATTTTAACTTAATGATATGATGATTTATGAAATAAAATTTCAAGTTTTATCTCTCATTGTTCATGAGATACATAAATTGATTCAATTATTTATCTTATGTAGATTTTTTGTGAAAAAAAGTTATTATTCTCATTCAAAAAATGTAATTTTCATATTTCTTTTACAGTTTTTCTAAAATTAGGGAGTGAGGACCTAAATTTTGCAGGAGCATGACTTCATTAAGGAAAAAGGGATTTCTATGGAAGCATAAACAAAACCTAGTCGAAAATATTACTGATATGTTTAAAAACTGTAATGAACGAATATTTTTTTTTAATATATCCTCACTCACAAGCACCAGTATCCTCGACACGTCGGTGAACTGATTAACAACTTTTGACGAAGAGGATGTGTCCATGGCGTACCACACTGCCGTGAGGGGAGCACGGAGCGAATCCAAATTTGGAAGGGAGGTGCAGCAGAAATTTTCTAAAAGACGACAAAACTCTAGGATATTGAATTCAGAGTTGGAGGATGGTCTCATGGAGACAGGCTATAAGTCAGCCATATAGTTGTAGCCGAAGATTTTGTTATTCTCGGCTTTATGGGTGTGCTGTAGTTTGGATATAGATATCAATTGTCTCTACAGCTTTTTCGGCACTGACATTGGGGCAGAAAAGATCGCACACGCATTCCCATTTTTTTTTGTTGCTTAGACATCTGGTAAAAACAAAACTAGAATATTTTTGTTTCAGTTGTCGTTGGGCCGCATTATTAAATCTCGTAATTAAATATGAAAATAACCAAATTGCAAAGTTTTGTGTCCCTAATCCCAAAAAAACTTAGAGTAAATATTGATAGTTTTCAATCAAACCGCACAAATGGGTTTATTGTACTATTTACAGTTCATCAATAAGGTTATGTTTGTTTGTACTGGGGTGGAGGATTTGCTTCATCCTAATGCACATACAAACAATGAAATACTGAATAATTAATGGCAACCGTTTTATGGTTCTATTAAATATTCCTTTTAACATGAAATGAACAATAATATATGTAAACGTATTTTATTATCCTTAACCTTAATGATACCAAAATATGACAAAAAAATTATGAAAGAAAGGAAAGTGTGCATCATCTTTAAGTTAGTGCAATTTTCATTTCAAATTATATATTTAATGAGATTTGTCTTTTATGAGCTCTAAGGTTTTATAATACAACTAGTGATATAAAACGGCATTGCTCAGAGTAATTAGGAGTATACTATTTTTTTAATATGATGTAATAAGTTAGAGAGTATTTTAGTCTATAGAGTACTCACTGACTATTTGAATTGCCAACTAGAAAAGGTAATTATAATTATTTAATTTTTTAAGACAAAAAATAAAAGTATGAGTTGAAAGACAGAGAGCCATGAGAGTTTGCGAGGGAGTTTAATGTTTAAGTCCTTATTGAAGTCGGAGTATAATTGAAAAGTGACATAGCAGTATTTCCATCCTATATAAAAAGCTTTTTTATCCGCACTCAACCTCGACTGACAAGGGGGAAAACAAGAAAAAAACCAATTGGTAGCTAGTCTTTTATATTTTTCTTGTTCCCAACTATTTATTATTTTTTGTAGAATAATTAATAATTGTTAAATACATTAAATTGTTAATTTCATGAAAGTAAGTATTAATGACAGAGTATGAAAAGATATGAATTTTAGTCAATGATCCTAAATTTATTTATATTAATATAAAATCTTAATACTTTTTTAATCCATTGAGTCAACTGCTTTAAATCATACAAAATAACTCAGGAAAATTATTGAAAACTGATTTTAGGAAAATACACTAAATTTTCACATACAATTTCACATTGAAGCGTTTTAGAGGTGCAATACCTACAAAATTTAGCAAGTCTTCTAATTTTATATCAATTCACGTGCTATATTAATTATCATAAATGGTTATTATAAGAATTTATTTCTCACTCAAAAACAATGGCTTAACAAAACTATTGATTAAAAAACTTGTTAAGTAAACAAATAATGCAAAATAATTTGAAGATTAAAGGTGCTTTATAACTGATATGAGAGATTTAGTTTCTTAACAATTTTTAAATGAGTAATGTTTATAAAATAGTGTCAATATTCAAATTATACAAATGGAATAATTTAATTATTAAAAGGTAGCTTAGATTATTATTTATTGGTTTCGTAATTTTAACACAACCAATAATTTAGTTACATTTTGTATTAAAATCAGATATTTAATTTACAAAAATATTATAACGGTAAAATTGTTTTACTAACATAATAAATAACACCATTATTGAAAGAAACACCATTTTGGGGCTAATTCTATTTTATTGTATATATAAATTAATTTGCAAAACTAATATTTAAACGTTAATAGTACCAGCCAATATTCGTAGAATTAAACACTTATTGGAATACATTTCGTCTACTATACTTATTTAGTTAGAAAACCATCTTTCAAAGTTAGTTTATAATTTTTCGAGACTGAGTGATAATTCTAAGTGATAAAATTGATTTTTTAAGCATTTTAAGATGATTTTGTAAATCTACAATATGCTGTGATATAATTAATATTATTTCGATAATTATTTTACAACATTTTACCACATAATAATTATAATGATTTGTTGTTGCAAAAATGGTTTTTATTTAGAACTATTTAGATTGGTGGACCACATAAATAAAAATTTGGGTTATAATCATTTTTTTTTTGAGTAAAACTAATCAGAATCAAAGCAAAAATAAGTATATAATCCTATTAAACTATGCCCTAATATGTTTATATAAAATATTTCTTAAGAAAACGTCTTTAAATGCAAACAAATTGCCTAATATCAAACCATAGGGGAATGTAAGGTAATGTATTGCTCTACGCATTTTCAAAGGCTCATCGTAAACATTTATATATCAAATAAACAACCCATACATACAAAAAAGCAATATATAAACAACCATACTTCCTTGACAGGATATTGTTTAAAAAATACAGGTCATTGCAGATAAATTGAGAATTTTTTCCCAGCAACTTACAATATTTAAAGCATCATTATGTATTGATCAAATCTAATGAAAATTTGTGAAGTTGTTACCAGTGAGCTTGTGTTCTTTTAGATTCTTTAAATGAGACCTTATCTTCAATTATAAGTTTTTTCTCCAATAAATAAGCAAATGAAAAAGTAGTTTATTTACTTAAGTAATCAAGTATTTTGAAAGGGGGTCTCAGGGACTTTGATAAGCTTACTTTTTTGTACAATTAGGTATATTACCTCCTTCCTTCTTTTTTATTTTCTACTCAATCGAAAGTGATTCACTTATTTTCACTCATGCCTTTTTTTAATTTCTTTTATGGAAGGAATGGAGATGAAAATTGACTTCAAATATGATCACTGTACAGTGTCCACCCGTACATATATTGTATATATACAGGGGGATCAATTGAAATCTGAGTACCTGCTAATTCAATAATTAATTTAAGTTGAGTGATTGAAATTAATCTATATATTAAAGCATAAGCAATTAGTTACAAAACAAAAAGAATTGAGCTCACTAGCTTACGAACAAGTCAATAAATTGACACTTGAACGTGATGTACGAATTTCCATTCGCACTCTCCAAGCTGTTAGGCTTCTCCAGGACAACCCTCTACGTCATCAGCAAGTCCTAAACGTTGTAAAAGAAGAAGGGCTCTGTCAAAAAGGCCAAACTGGACTTGTAGTAGTTCAAAAAACAGCCCAGTACAATCCTCTCAAGTCAATGAGGGGTCATACAAGAAATATCGGTGTTGCACACCAGATTGTCCACAGAGCTATAAAAAAGTGGGTGTAAAGAGCCTTGTGAGGATGGAGAGGCCACTTTTGAGACTGGCAATGAAAGAACCCCATCTCCTCCGTTGCAAGACTCTTTTAAAAGAGTAATTTGAGTTCTTTTGAAATCTTTTTGACACTTTTGCCCCCCCCCCTACATCCCTTTTGCCAAACCCTTCGACTACACCTTTTGGGTAAAAGTCATAGAGAAGGCCTGCAGTGCCCATCATCCAAACACCGATGCCCTCAAAGCCACTATCAGCCAGCACTTGAACGCCATGGGGGAGGAATAAATCTGCAGTGGGTGCCAGGCCTTCCGACGACCCCTAAAATCAATTATTTCCCCTAAGGGCGACTACATTAATTTTGTTAAAATTATATTGTTAATTAATCAATTATATCTTTTTGAAGTTTAAAATTCAATGTGTTCATATTTTAATGGACCTCTCTGTACATCAATCAATATTCAATAGACCTCCAGGGCATGACTAAATATTATGTGTCAGATGAACATTTATATATTCATCAGATGGACAAAAAACCAATTAAAATATTAATAGAACAAATAAATTGAAAAAAAAAAAAATAATCATGTATCTGCTTTTTTTTAACTTGTTATACAGGGTGTGACAACATAACTTCCTGCTTTCATAAATCATTAAAACAAGTTTTATAAACGAATAAAGTTTAATCTTTGTTTCATAATGATAATAAACATTTGAAATTTGGTTATACGCAGTTTTTAAAATCATATTAGATAGGTGAAGTCCCCTATTGTCCATACACTGAACTTTGGTATTTTAATATCCGATGGTTTTGTTTTTTTGTTTCTCCTTAAAAATAATTTATTGAAAGGTGATGTAAGGATAGTCATGTTATACAAAAAGATGCAAATTTGAACAAGCAAGACCTTTTTTTCCACAATTGTGGATAATTAGTTAATTAAGTAATTAGTTATTGGCGATTTTGAAAATATCTAATTTGCTTTAATTTTCCAGAATAAATACAGTTACAGAATAACTTTAAATCTGGTTACACGGGTTTTAGTTCTCCAACATCATTATTTGCAATTGTTGTATAATTGCGTTGAGCATAAATAAAACTATTCTCATAAAAATGACATAAATGAAGTCATATCAAATTTGACTAAATATATGAATAAAAAATAAATTCTACAAAATTAATTTTGACTATTAAGAAGACAATCAGTGCGTTACTTAAATTATTTAAAAAACAAAACAAAAGAAACCACATAACTAGTTTAACCCTCTGTTGAGTTAGCGAACATCATTTTTATAATGAGGTTAGTGAACTGGTTAAAAAAAGACCCCAAAACTATAACGTAAGGTTTTGACGAAAAAAAATTAAAAAGTTTTCAAAAATATTTTGAGGGCACGATGGGTGGGCAGAGGATTGGCTTTCCTAAATATTGTAAGAAGTCTACGGCTCCTGTTTTCTCTTCAGAAATAATATTGAACTACATTAAAAATAATTTTAAGGCTAACAAAACTCCTGGTCCTTATGGAGTATGAAGAAAAGTTTACTGTCAGTTTAAAGATGAGATTGCTACATATTTTATGTGTTGGTAAATCTATGGAAAGATACAAAAAGCTCTCCTGATCAATCACAGGCTCATAATACTAAATGAGACATATCAAATTTTATCATGAGTAATTGCCGATCAGATTCAGCAAATATTGAATGATAAGATTGGTACACGTCAGAAAGGTTTCCTAAAAGGAAAAAAAATGTGTCAGATGTCTCTGGAAATATGCAATGTGCGATCTATCCTGTAAAAAGTAGGAACAAATATGGGACCTGTTGATTTTCTTAAGGCATTTGATACAGTACATCATGACCACATTCTTCATATTAGCAAAAGTATGATGGGTGTGGTATTTTAATTGATGACTAACCTATTATAATTTATCTTTAAGCCGACGATGTGACGTTGTTTATTTAGGCCCACTCATTAGGAGAATTGAGGCTATTTGATCTTCTTTTTTTTTAATAAAAAAAATAGTCTGGGTTAGAAATTAATAAAAAAAAACGAGTATTCTGCCATTAGGTAAGTAGAATCCAGTTATTGAATCAAAGCTTGTGGGTTGTACTATCAAAGGAAAAACAACTCTATTGGACAATTCCCATAAAAGTAAAGGGAATCTGATTCAAATTGGGTTACACTTAGGGCTTTAATATATAAAACAATATCTTGTGGTAGAAGTTTGAATCTCCAGACGCACATTGAATTTTATAATACATTTATAATTCCTTTAGTCCTCTACAATAGGGTGTAATGTTTATTTTTTGAACTATGCAAAGGTATTAAGTCATCTTGAGTGTGCCATTTTTCCAAGTTTACAGTTTACCAGCTCTGGAGTACAGGAAGGAGTCACTTGAAAGGGCTCGACATATTTTAAAAGGATATTTTTGATCTGTACTTAGTTGATCAACCACATTTTTTTTGCAAGTTAGGGAAAATACTAGTCAGGCCAGAAAGACAGTTTCATTTTCACAGGCAGCCAATCGTTTTGCAATCCACAATATTCTTTAGGACCCAAAGTACCAACATCTAAATTCAGAAATAAATGGCGAAGGGGTAACTTATGAGCATGAAGCATACAAGTGCACCATTGTAACGGTCTCTCTAAATATTGTATCGCGCCACCTTTCCAACTGGTATTAGTTGCAGTTATGTCATGTCAAACATAAATTATGCCATATAAATTCCAGCCTTGCCCCTAATAAATGTATATTTTCAAATTGACGTACTCTTTAAAATAGGCTTTTAAGAGTTGAATTACTCGTGCCTTAATTACTTTTGGAATTGAGCCTGTGGTACAAATATTTTTAATCTCTTTGTAGACAATCGCATAAAAACCTGAGTTAGATGGATTTTTTCCATTATAATTTAGTTTCAAGTTGTTGCTCAGAAATAAAATAAATTCAATGACATCGTTTATATTTGGTAGCTGTAGATCATCAAGTTCTTTGTATGGTCCCAATATAAAACAAATAGTTTCACTACGCTTAAAACTCATTACTTATAAGACTCAAAATGCACTTGTTAAAATTGTAAAACTATACTTCCATGCCATAAACATTACTCTAGCAATTAGGAAAACTATTTTGAGTAAAGTAATGAGAGCCTCCAAGCAGGTTTAATCTAGATAAAGTTTTCTGGTCAAAATCTAAGACTTGTGACATTGTACTTTCATAGCATAAAAAGTAATCTAGGAATTATATAAATATCTTGAGAAAGTTTATCAAAATCCTCTAAACAAGTTTAATCTTGAGGGAATTTGCAGGTCAAAACCAGTAAAATTCAAAATTTCTAGGAACGTGTTGTGGCCTGCATATCAATTCGGCGTATATTTCATATATATAAATATATTTTTATTTTGTAAAAAAACAATAAATAAGAAGAATAATATATTATTTAAAAAAATATATACATATTTTACTTAATTTCAAGTTCAAATTTGATGTTTTGTCGTGGATTATAAACTCTACTTTGCTGATACTATTTTTCTATAATTTGAATCATCGATTTTAATCATAAAATAGCTCTCAATTTTTTTTTTTTTTTTTTTATTATATTATAAATACGGTTTAAATCTGTGAAGAAGTAAATTTATACAAAACTTTGAAGAGCGGTGGAGCCCTCCAAGTGATGCACAATTTTTTTTTCTATTTTCATAAATTGTGTAAAATTACGCAAATTTTGATGCCTCTTGTGTTGCATAGCTCACTCAAATACTTTAAAGGGACACCCTGCTGTACAAGGTATCAGTTCTACCATTATTGGCAGATTTGGCAATATAAAAAAAAGGGAGCAAATGCCTTTTGTGGCTCTTTCACAAGTCGTATATTCCGGCGCTTTAAAGACTTAGAAAACATCTTGCTGGTGGATTGGTACTCTTGAGCAGGGTTTTAACAAAAATATATCTAAAAAATTTAATTGAAGTGTCCAATAAACCCGATCTTGAATGGAGATCGACTGTATGTAATTCGAGTATATATATTCTTGGACTATGCTCAACTCTGACCAATAAAATAGTTTTTTGAAGTCCAATGCTCAAACTTGGGCAGTTGTGCAAAGAGTTATATGGTACGGAAATCCTGTCTTTAATTCTACGTCAACACTGGCTATCGTGAGACAAAATGCATGCAGAATATATTTTTTCAAGAGTATATAAAATCCTAGGGTCTTAGAAATGGAAGCAACACATACTGATAATTTAATTACTGTTCATGACTTGAACTGCAACACAAACTGCCTGTTCAATAATTGAAAATATTGGTTTCCCCTTTATAAAATCTGTAAGACATGATTTACATCCAAAGATTAGGATTTCGCCTTCATGTGCTGATATATCTTACAATATATATCAAAATTTCAACACAAAATTGAAACTGTCACAGTCTTGGGCTAACACGATAGGGAATTCTTTGTGTGGAGTTGTTGAAGCAAAAATATTTACGTCTCAATTCCAGATTGCGTGTATTCCATTAAATAATAGCTGAAATGTGTTAACTTTTTAGTTAGCGTTGCATGTCTTAGTTCTTACATTGAATCAAAACCCGTGCAGTGTTTTAATGTACGAATAAATTACCCCATGAGTTAGAAAATGTGTTATATATTTATAAAGCAAGGTTAGTATGTAAAGGGTTTTTCATTAAGAGTACTTCAACTTTATCAATAAATAAAACACAACCACTTAGAGATTTTTCTCAAATTTATTTTTTCAGTACAAATTATAAGCATATATATTTATGTATTAAAAAAATATCTCTATGACCACCACGAGTAAGTTTACAGAAGTCCAATCACTGAACCCAATTGGCCACTATTTTCCCCAAAAATTTACCAATATTTGCAGCAATTTTGCATTCCATATTTTCTCTGATCTCTTCTATCGTCGGAGCTTATTGCGGTAGACCAATGGGTAAACGATCCCCAAAAGAAAATAATCCTAAGGCGTTAAATGGCACGACTGAAGCGCCCAATCAACTGGTTGATTTATCGAAATAACATGCACACTAAATTGCTTTGCAATAAAACTATTGTAACGTTTGAAGTATGATGACAAGTGGAACCGCTTTGTTGAAACCCCATGTTTGCTAAGTCCATAACATTCAACTGGGCGGAAAATCACTCATCATGCTGTGATAGTGATTTCCATTTACGGTAACAGGGAGATTATCATCATCAACGAAAATATATAGCTCAATAATCCCTCCAGTGTGAAGTCCACAACAAGCAGGGTTTTTTTGGGGATGCAATGATGTCTTATGAAGCACTTGTGGATTGTTGCCTAACCAATAACGTATATTTTGCTGTTTAATAAAAGCCATTAAGCCAAAAATAAACTTCATCACAGAAGATGATTTTTGATTAAATACAGTTATTTTTCATTTGGGTTATTTTGATAATAAATTTGGATAATTTGATGAAATATATACACATGGAGTTTTTAAATGTGAAAAAAAGAAAATAAATATGTGGTGTCAATTTTTCCCTACCTTTTTTTTGAGACCCATTATTTATGGATATATTGTAAATAGTCAGAGGATGCACTAATTATTGTGATCCCCGATATACTCGTATATCATAAAAATAGAAATGTAAGCGTATTAATCAAATATTGCAGGCGTGTGCATGTACAAAAAGATCACTATTTCTTTTTGTTATTGCTCTCTTATGTCATCATAATTCATATACATTTCATGCTAAGATTTGAATCAAATATAAACGTATGTAAAAATAAAATTAACTCTTGCACGCGTCTTTTTTATTTACCATACGGGCATCACTGGTTTGTTTGGTTTTGTTAGTGAGTGATCTAGAGACTAAAATCATAGAGATAAAATAAAGTACCTTTTATTTTTGAGGAGAGACCACACCATATGAATAGATATAATTATTCATTAATCATGGTGTCGGAGTTAGTATATAAAATGTTCGACTCCAATTCCCGTATTTTGAAAGTCATCAACTCTGACTCATACGAGAAAAAAAATTCATGATATACTTTATAGTCTATATAAGTACTATTAAGTCATTCGAATCTAGAGACTGTCAATATCGATATAATTTATAGCTCTAGAAAAAATATTAGAGGTGTGAGGATTGGAAAAAAAGTAGAAAAAAGTCGAATTTTACGCAAAATGATATGATAACAATGTACTCTGAGACAGTGGAGTAAATTAAACAATCTAAATTAGTAGACAACAAATTATTGAAGAATTCACACAGGTCCCTGATTTAACAATTAACTTTGAAAAGTCAAAAATTGCGTCTAGCAAGAGTGGAAGATTAAGTATTAAGAAGATTTTAATGGTTCCAGCCCTTAAAATATTGGGTAATCTGGTGATATTGGACAAGAGTGACACAACTGATAATCAATAGGAACTCGAATACACAATAAGGAGCGGAATAATGATATATGCTTCTCTAATTGGACGAAATATATAGGGAACTTACATATGGAAGAAGCTTAATTTACCAAAACTCATCAATCTTATATGGTGACTCCCTTCTCAAATAACTTTTCTATGAGGATGAAACAATTTTGTAGTAGTTTTTGTATCTGACTGGACCCTCCAGAATAATCACAGGGAAGAGGACAACAATTCCCAAAAAGCACGATCCATTAGGATTGATATCCTTCAAAGAATTTTAGAAGGTCATACCATCCTATTGGTCCATGAGATTAATGAAAAATGACTATATGTGCGGTAGGATTTTTCAAGAAAAACTAAATAGCACAATAGGTCCTACAATTGAAGGTAAAGGCCCAAACCGAGTAATTGACATTTTAAGGGATATAACTTCCTTTTGGAAGACAAATTCAGAGGTAAATTGGGAGATGGCCATGAAGACCATACCAATAATGGAACGGTAAGAACCGGTAGAAGATCATGGAAGACTTACATTCCTAGGTACCACCTCAATTAAGAACCTATATTTAGGAAAAACATTACGAACACTAAAAGTAAGCCTTAGATAATAAATTAGTTTTATTTACATAAACCATAATAACTTTTGTAACCAGAGTAGGTACAAATTCTCCAACTCCACCAAATAAGACAATATCTCTAACTCCGCAACTCTGCGCGAGAGTGAGCTCATGAAAAACAGAGAGTAACACTGATGTTTTTTTTTTTTTTTTTTTTTTGGGGGTTATCTTCTATATTATTTACTCAAAATCGGTGTTTTAGCCGACCTCTAATATATCTGGACAAGGCAGAGTACAGCCCCTAATTTACAATAGGTTTAAACCAATATCTGTAAAATGTGTATTTTTGAAAAAAATGAAAGCAAATTTTTTAAATGTAAGGCAAAAGAATGAGATTTCAATTAACTTTCAAAAGCACATTAAAGAGATATTTAACAATGAAATAAAGAATAAAATAAATCTTTTCTATCCCTTTTAAATTAATCACAGTAGAAAATGCAATATTGGGTCCTTTTTAAATTAATTAATGTTCATATTTGAAGTATTATTCAACCTGAAATTATCTTTAAATAACGGGCCATATTCCACAATGACAATGTTCCTTCGGGCCAATTTTCTTAGAAATATATATATTAGCAGGGGCGTCTCCAAGTCAGTGCAATTTATCATTTGAAACTCTTTTCCATAATATATTACTTTTTGTGTTTTTTTTTATTATAGAAAAATGCCCCTGATTAGGTTGGGTCGTATTGGGGAGGTTTTATAAACGATGGTTTGAATTTTAAAAGCGGGGTATCGGTAAAAGTTGGGTATAATATGAAAATAATTTGTGTTTAACCCTCGTGTGTTCTTTACGTTTTATGCTCACCTATTGTCTTTAGGGTCAAATTGACCCATTTTAAAAAATATGCTATTAAACTTTTAAGTTTGAGATAAATTATACAAGCCATAACTAATTAAAAAACTTACAACTAATTTTTCATTTATGTACATATTTATTATAAAAAATATCCGATATACATCTAAATAACATGAAAAAATTTATTCTTCTATATGATATTGGTTGAATTGTATGGAAATGAACTTCTACTATATATATTCCTTAGATTAGATGTTGCAATATCACAAGATCTATCGACGGATGTCGATATCAGCAACTGAGCTTAGTGTGAAGTTCCTTCATATACTGGGGTTTCAAATACTGCTAATATCTGCAAAAATCATCCGAATTTATCACTTTTACTATTGCGAATGGAGAATAATCAAAACCTTGAAAGGATGTCGAACGGACTATGATATCCATACATTATGGGGCCATAAATAATTGTTTATGACAAAGAGAGATGGTGTAATTAAATATTCTTCCTTTGAAGATGAATAAAGTAACGGCTGCATTCTGCTTGATATTAATTTTTGTCGAATTTTTAAACTAAAAATGTTATTACTTATCATAAGTATTGTAGCAAATTTTTAAACTAATAATTTGTGTTATATCGATTTTTTTTTTTTTTTGTTAAATTATTTTTCTGGTCTTTTTTAAAAAGAACAATAAATCCGTTTTTTTTATTAATGACAATAAAAAAGTGCTTTCATCACAGTTGGACACGACGATTTCTATTATTTTATACACATTTTCAGCAATTGGCCTTCCTGAGTGTGGTGTATCTTTGACCTCAAAGTTACCTCAACGAAATCGACGAAACCAAAATTGTGCGTATTTGGCTGTTACAGAATAAAGACCACAAATAATACTCAAATTTTTAGCTCTTTAAACTTGTGTTTTTGCCTTGTTCAAAGAAAAATTGTGAAATATGGCGTATTTTCTTTTTGCTGGTGTTGAGTTTTAAAGCTTGCTCAAAACAAACTTTATTGAGAGAATCACAAAACTGTTTTTTTTAATAATACGAAATCCTATTTTTCTAACCCCATCTAGTTTAAACCGATTGCACTTACACAATGCGAGATACTGATTGACTATCTATTAGAAAAATAACTGATATCTTTTTAATACACTAAATAAGTAGTTCAATTATTTTTATATTTATCCCGAGTGGGGCCTAGGGGAAGTACACGTATGCTCTTCAACCCAGCCATGGCTGCAGCCACTATATTCAAATGAAAATATGATAATAAAGTCTTGGGAGAACAATTTTTTTCTCCCTCCTAGCGACAAATGTATTAAAATGGCTATACGACAATATGTTATTAGATTACAAGGAATATTATTAAAATATTACTCAATAAAATTTACAAATATTAGATATTATGTTAAGGGATGTGAATAATGTTTAAATTACGGAGGACATTAAATTAAAATGGACCAATTAATTTCATTTTTTACACAAAATTACAAGCAAATTCTTTGATCCATGTTTTTTCAATTGCAAAAAAATACCCAAACGCACAAAATACTTTTAACCATAATACCTCCACAAACAAACTAAACATATCATATAGCCGTAGACAATAAATATATGCTTTTTTTCTCGAATGTCCTAAAATAAAAATCTAGCATACCAAATATACGTTGCCCGCGAAATTGAAAAAATCACGTTAATTTTTAAACACACCTCGTAGTCCTCCATATTTGCGTTCTATCCTGTCGTTATCCCAGATTTAAAAATTAATTTCAATCTGTGAAATCAAAAATATTTTCGATTTATCATTGTATTTTATGCATATTTAAATTGCATAAACCAAACCGTCTCACTGCAAGTCAGCTCAACATACTTTTTATTCCACCGTTAGTGATCTTGCTTTATTACATAGTTAGTGAACTGGCTTAAAAGGTTACCACAAATCTAAAATGAGACACAATCGATATAGACTCAAAATTACGTAATTTAAATCTATAGTCTTTTCCTAACTATTTCATGCATTTTGCACTAGGAAATATCTATTAATTTTCTAAAAATACTTGCTGTGTCGAAGAAATAATATATATAATTTTTTCAAACAAATCTTCTTACCATTAATTTGATGTATTAACAAGATATAACTTGTTAATATTATGGTTAAAACACTATGATTTTTAATTTAAAAAAAAATATATTAAATATTTTTAACAAACATAAGGTACCAAAAATGTACTCATTAATTTTGATGAGATTGACTGTGATAAATAGAATAACAGCTGATATAACAATAGTACCATTGCGTATCTCTTAAAGTAAAAAAAAGGAAATGCAAAAGAAGGACTTAAAATCGAATAAATTAATCAAATTCGCCAAACCTTGATGATAAATTGCAAAACAGAACCATTATTCCAACAAAATGCATTTTTACAAAAGCAAAAAATAGCACTTATTCTGAAGGATGTTTGAGAAGTATTCTAAAAAGTTCGAGAAATAAAAGTTTTCTGTTTTTTTTTCATCGGCTATAACTAACATACATATTAAAAAAAGAACTAACTACTAATTATAAGGCTAAAAAACATAAAAACTGAAAAGATAAACATTGAGATTTTTTTAAAAACAAGAACCTCCGCTATTCTGGGCGAAGGGCAGACACCTCTGAAGTGCACCGCTGAGATAAGAGTCTGTAGCTTACATATCACCTTCAACGCCACCCGTATTCCCTCGTTGGTTCCTTCAAAGCCGTATATAAGCTCGTCTGTATCAGAAGTTCTTCATATTTTATCTCCTACTCCTTTTTCAACGTTCTCTATTATGCCCCGCAAAGTCCCACAGTCCCGGAATATGTGAGAGATTGTCTTCACTTGATTGCAATTCACACAGTGCGCCCGAGCATCATTAAAATGTTTCCCAGTAAAGAAAACCCCCGACGATATCCAATGTTTCAGGGAACATTTCCGTTGGATTGAGGATTGGATCCCAAATTGTCTTGAGAGTTTGATCTACTTTTTCCATCTTGACTGCTGCCCTAACAAACTTATTTCTGAAATCATCCTTTGTCTTGTTGATCCTCATCTTTCTGTTGGGGATGTTATATGGACTCCCCTTCCTCGTAATTGAGTTGAGTGTGTATTCTCCAAGATGATTTGGAACCATAATGATCAAGGGGTGAGTAGTCTCAGTTTTTAACACATCGTCTATCGTTCTCAAACTAAGACACGTCTTCACATTTTCAGGCATTTCTATTTGGAGCAGCTCACTCTCATGTAGCAAGGCCGCCTTTCCTACCTCGAGCCAATACATCTTCCAAGGCATGCCTTGAATCTCTCTCCATAGTAAGCATTTAATTTCGTTCTCCCCAATTTGCATTATTCTTTGCCACGGAAATATAAGGGACGATATTTGCCACGATAGCAACATTGTCTTCCCGATTTTACCGTTTTTGGTAAACGAATAAGTTCCTTCCCTTTTTGCCTCTATATTTGCCTCTGTGTTTCGTCATAGACCGTGCATCTTGGAATAACTACCATATTTCAACATTTAATTCGCTGTAAATTAGTGAGTCTATGTTTTCTTATTTCTTGAATTGAGCGATCTATATTTTCATTGGCTCTTAAATATTGTCATCACCTGTATCTCCATATGAGATTGGATTTCCCTCCACGATGGCGTTCTCTGCTAATTTGAACGATTTGAAGGTATTAAGTAATGGGGACATATTTGTAAACAATTGAGATTTAGATATATTTGTTTTGAGGCCTGACTTCCGTTGAAAATTGCCAAGTATATTGTGAAGCTTTGAAGCATTCTCAGTGACGTTTTTTTCCACTTATTTTTACAGTGCAATCATCTGCAAAATAAATATTAGTCACCTTTTCTCTTCCAATTTCCATCCCTTCCAGAGACGTATTCTGGAGCTGTGCAACATATGTAAGAAACATATCTAAGACTTAGTGGATCTCCTTGTCTTACTCCACGTACTAATCTTATTCTAGGTGTGTTTTCGATATCAATAATTGAATCAGCATATTTTAATAGTTTGTTTACAGTGGAGGAGAACACAGAGGGAAAGTTCCTCATAGCAAATTCTTCAATGATGAAGTTGTGCTCGATCAAATCAAAAGCTTTCTAAAATCGAGACACATAAGCGCAGTATCTTCCTCATTTCTTTTCGCGTGACCAACTATAGATTGTCAGCACATATTCACATCCTCGACGTCCGGCCCGAAAACCAAACTGAGTCTCAGGGAGAACTTTTCTAAAATTGGTTTTATTCTTTTTTTTAAACATCCAGAATAAATTTTATATTCAGTTTCTAACAACGTAATGGGTTTACAATTGTTCATTTTTATTTTATTCTTTCCACCCTTAGGAAATAATATTATGAGTTCACGTTTTTGCTCACTTGTAAGGCCCTCCCCAAAAAATGCCCTATTAAAAAGTATAGCTGATATTTTGCTAGTTCCGGTAATTGTTTATAACATTTGGCAATAAATCCAGAAAGACCTGGTGATTTGTCAGACTTCAGTTTTTGGTCAATGTATTGCCAGGTTTTAGATGGTGTAAAACCACGTGAGATACTCTTTTTGTCTTGGTTAGAAATTATTTTTTGGTTGGATAAAGTAAAGGGTTTTTCAATAGGGACGCTCACATTTTACGTTGATAGGTTTCGAAAACAACATCATATTTTTTATTGTTTCTTTGACAGCTGTGCTCACAAGTAATTGTACTTTCATCATGGAGCAGTACACACTCGAGCAACGCTTGCAAATTATTAAAATTTATTACAAAAGTGGTGAGTCTTTGATCCAAACTTTACGAGCGTTAACGCCAATTTATGGTCAACGTAATCGACTTGCAAAATCAACAATTCAACGTTTGGTGAAAAAGTTTGAGTCGACATACACGCTACATAATGTTCCTTTGCCAGTGAGGTAAAGAAAATGCACGGATTGTAAAAAATATTGCTGCAGCAAGTACATCAATTCAAGATTACCCAAATTTGTCTCTTACGCGTCGTTCTCAATCGTTGGGCATCTCTGTGACATTGTTGTGGCGAATTTTGCGAAAAGATCTTGGCCTACACCCTTATAAGATCAAGTTGACACAAGAAGTGAAGCCGCTTGACCACTTCAAACGTTGGGAATTCGTAAAATGGGCTGAAGGAAAATTTGAAAAGGATCCTGACTTTCAACGTAAAATCATCTTCCGCGATGAGGCACATTTTTGGCTCAATGGCTTTGTTAAGAAGCAAAATATGCGCTATTGGGCCGGAAAAACCCACACGTGATTCATGAGGCGCCATTACATCCCCAAAAAAATACTGTTTGGTGTGGATTGAATGCTGGCAGTGTCAATGGGCCGTACTTTTTCGTTGACGATGACAATTGCCACGTTAATATGAATTGAAATCGTTACCGCGCCAAGATAACCGATTTTTTTTTTGCCCTGAATTGGAGGATATGGACTTGGACGATATGTGGTTTCAACAAGACTTCACTTCACACACAGCAAATGTAACAATCGATTTATTGAAGAGTAGGTTTGGTGAGCGTCTTATCTCCAGAAATGGACCTGTCAATTGGCTGCCTCGCTCGTACGATTTAACGCCTCTATACTATTTCCTTTGGGGTCACGTGAAAACCCTGGTCTACACCAATAATCTGTCGACGTTAGAAGAGCTCAGAACAAATATATAACGCGAAATTGCTGCAGTTTCAGCCAATTTATGCGGAAAAGTAGTCGAAAATTGGATTCAACGATTGGACTTCGTAAAACGTTCACGTGGTGGTCATTCAAACGCCATCGAATTTCATTCGTAAATTAACTTGATTGTATTTTAGAGGCAAATAAAGAAATAGTCGATATCTCAAACCGTTTTCGTTTTATTCAATTTTTTTAAATGTGAGCGCTGTTAATGAAAAAAACCTTTATATTTTATTGGTTTTACTTTGGATGTAATAAGATCTTGATAAAATATCCAAAAGTATTCCGTGTTCTGTTTTGTTGTTGCACTCTCTATATTTTTTATTTGTATCTCATTTGTAATATCATATACATTCGTTTTCTCCATATGCCTTAGGAGGTTTAGATTTTTATAGTTAATATTCCAATTATATAAGCTATTCATTGCCTTCATTGCCTCTTCTATTGTTCAACCTGCGTCGATATCCTCCTGAACGTCATCCATCCTATATTTTATAACCCTTTTTACATCCTCGACTTGAAGAAGTTTGGCATTCAGTTTCCACCGAGTAGGTCTCCTATGGATTCTATGCCCCACTATTACAACTTCTAGGAAGAAGTGATCTGACAGCACATTTGAAGTCTATCTATTAAGCTTAAAATTCTTATGCAATACTTCCTCGGAAAGAAAAATGTGATCAATTATGTTCTTGGATTTTCCGTTTGCATTTTGTTTGATAAATCTAGGCTTGTAGTTTCCATTTAAATCTGCCAAGTTATATACGTCGTTAGTGTCCTTCCACGCAACAAATTCCTTGGACTTTGAAAACCCAAAGAGAGATCTGAAGTCTCTTACTTATTTTTCTGCAGTATTAAAATCTTCTGCCACAACTACTTTTTCGCTCATGGGGTCACATCCAAATTGTGCTAGTTTAGCTCTGAAGAAAATTTGATCTCCGGAAGGTATATATACCGTTAATATTTTATAATGCAATTTCTGAAACCGATCCATTTGTTATTTTATTTGAAGAGTAATTATTACATTTTGATTGAGTGAAAGACCACTCACCTATGTTGCGTATTCTTATGTTATTTAAACACACTACCTCTGGTAGGTCCATGGCATTCAAGTATTTAAATAGTTTTATTTTGACGAAAGTCCGTTCATATTTATTTATAGTATTCTCAGGCCGCTATGATTTTTGCTTAACTCCATATTGATATTATGCAATTGGGTAGATCTTGAGGTAGATGTTCATCTGAACTATTATAACTATTTTTCTTTGTGAAGAACTATAATTAACTGAAATTTTTTCCATTAATTAGTTCATGTTTATGCTGAAAAATAACCGTTTATTAAACTGAATGTGGAGACGAGGGACAATTCTCGTTTTCCTTGGGCACTGGTGGAAGTTTCATAATTTGTATCGGGGAGATATTTAGTTTCCTTTTTTCTGATCTATCCTGAGGATCCTCTTTGTCGGAGTTTAATTTTGATTCGTTATTTGGGCACTCATACACTGATTCTATAATAAAATTTTCGTTTGGTTTTATTTTTTCATTTCCGTTCTTCGAAAGAAAAAGGGGGGCCGTGAACCATCCCTTCTAATTATTGATATCGTCCTTTCCCCACCCACTTTTTCCATCTTTCAGGATAAAGGGATTGTTTTCAGAGATTCCAGTACTGACTACTTTGTTGTAACTCCTTTAGATTTTAACAATGTTTTCTTCATTCATTTCCGTTGGTCCAACTTAATATTTTTCTAGATTTTGGCTTTGTTCAGTGAACATAAACCTAATTGGGTATTTTCCACTTTTTCAGTGAACCCCTTTCCTGATTTTTTTTACATTGACGGATAAAATATATCATTGTTGTTTTACGTACTTTTGGGGCCGAGCTCCCTTCATGATTTACGTCATTATTTTGTGGGGTCTACCCCTAAATTTGGACCTCTTACCTTCCTTCATGCAAGGTCGAGCTCCAAAATATCCATTTTCCGTAAAATCACTATATAAAAAAGTTCGAGAAATAAAAGTTATTAGTAAACAGTTTTGAATCAATATTATAATATATGGGGTACAGGAAATCCGAGTTCGTTAACATTGGGTGAATCTTAATGTCAAAATAACTAATAATTTCGTTCACAACAAATTCACATTCCCATAAAAATCATATAATTTCCAAATTATACAATGCTATAAGATTTGGGGTACATAAAATACCACTTCACTAAGAATGGGTTAAATAATATGATATAATATTAAATAGAGACAGTCACTTCTTCTGTGGGAGTAACTACTTGACTACATTTTACCCTCAAAAACAATTGGAAAAGTCATTTGTAGACATAGTAATCCATTCATCAATCCTAAGTCATTCCCATTACCAAAACAGTAAAACATCAAATGATATATGGAGGTGATTGAGTGATTCAGAGATTTGTTATAAGATAGATGCTGCAAATAGGATTATATTTGTCAACATTTACATTATACATATATCAAAAAAGATATAACTCAATACTTGAGCCAACAATCCAGTATTGAGTACAAAAGAAAATAGTTTTTTATAGATAGATTGATTACTGGAGTTTCTTTTCTAAATGCAGCGGAACCTACTTATAGTGACAACTCTCATAGAGGGTAACTAAAAATCCGGACAAAGGTTTTATTTTATCAAAAACAATAACGTGACTAACACGGTCAAGGTCTACGGCCTTTATTCAACAATACAACCTTTATTTTTTTAGCCGTCAGCCACCAACAGGTACTACTCGATCCTATAACTGAAGGTCACACAGGCGTTTCTGATGTGAAAAAGATTCGGTGTCTTGACCTCATGCACACCACTGGCCTTCAGTGTCTTCACAGAAGGGTGGGACTTGGTACAGGGCTTACCCTCTAACTCCTCTTTACGTAGAAATCCAAGGGGGCCATATGAGTGGAGCAAAGGCCTGGTTTTGACGTCCACCAAAGCTTTTACATTAGCTTGGAGCCAATCTTGGACAATTGTGGGCCCGGTGCAGATTCCTGTTGGAACAAATATGTTCGATTGGCTACGACCTTGTTCATCTAGGTGACCACAGTATCATTGAGGAGGAAGAATGACCCATAAATATATATAAATAAATAAGGGTCATTTTATAGAAAATTTTGACTTTTTTCATTCCATTAAAAAAAAAAAAAAGAATGTTTTATCAAAATATCAAATAAAATAAAATTTCATTTCTGAAACTCAATATAGTTTTGAGTTTCTTTTGATGATAGACTTGATGAAAAATCATATTGGAGACCCTTGTGTTGTGGATTGTAGTACGTTAACTACTCATCTGATGAGTGAATATACCTCATCAATAACAATGATTAAAAATGTTTTAAAGAGAAGAAATATACAATCAGTTGAAGAATTTCAAGATCATTTAAGATTTCTCAGAATCATTTATTAACTCCTCCTGAGAAAGGATGTCCTTCCTATGCTATTAATGGTAATGATACTCGTTGATACTTTATCAAGGAAGATACATGGCAACTTTTATACCATGTAAAATACTGCTGGCAATAAATGATACATTGGCAGCAAAATTAGGAATAATTTTCGGACTGAAAAAGGGAAGAATTCTTTATCTTTATTTCAAGAGATAAACTAAACCAGTATACAGTGGTTGAAAAACTACAACATTGTTAGTTTGCAGTCAAAGCAAAAAAATTGAAATTATTACATTTAAAATAGGGAACTATAATTTTTTTATATTTCAGTCAATTTTAGTAAATAATTTATCATCTTTTATTTTTTAATGTCATTTTGATGCATTTATTGATGATATATTGCTATTATTTGATTGCCAGAATAAGTTACAATATATTTTTACTATATTAACTAGAAGGTTCTGCAGTGTAATAATTATCAATTTTCTTTTATATAAAACAGGACTTTTTTTAATGTATTTAAAAAAAAATGTACACAATGGATTAATTAAAACAAAAGAATAATTAAACACATATAGATAAACGTTCTGAAATAATCTGTCACATCCAAAATTCAGATTGTTTTTGTTTCTTAAATATCACTTAAAAATTGTGAGAACTCATGATTAAAGACTGAGATATTAATACTCAGAGTTTATTTAGTTCAAATAAAAGCAACAAATATACACTTAATAAGATATAAAAGTCCAAGTTAATGACCGTTGTCCGTCATATTTGCTTAAATAAGCAGTTCTTTAACGAGGAACCATTCCAAATTTATTAAAACAAGTTTCTTGTTTCATCTCCTTTAATTTAATATTATTATATTTTTCTGATGATTACCTCTACTTTAATAGCCCATGGAAGGTATAGGTTAGTGCCAACTACCCAATTTGCTTTGAGCCCATGCTGACTTGTAGACTGTCTAATACTTTTCTTGACCCATTCTTTCTAAAAGTTTTATGTATGCATTTTTACAGAATGTGTAAAGACGTTTTTAGTTCGTTGCTAATGAATCTGTTATTTGCATATGTCTTTATTTTGCAATAAATAATAGAAAATTTGAAAAATCTAAGCTACAATGTTTCTTGTTAATCTTGTCAGCTCGCCTGTTGATGTTAAGGCATGTTTAATTAATTACAGATCGACATTTCTGAGGCGTGGGTTAAAGTTAAGGGGTTCATCAGGACCTAAGATATTGAAAGTACCACTAGTTGAACTTTCTCAAGAAAAAGCCAATAATATTCAATACCAATAATTACCCAAGGTCTATATTACTTTAAAAACTTTGTTTTTGTTCATAAAATATTTTGTATGAGTACCCATATCCAGTTGATCTTTCGAATGTTTATTTGATTCTTTTTGTTGTCTTCGCTTTTCATTAGTCTTTGTAACCGACTAAGGTTTAGATTTTTCCAAATACTTTTGTGTCGACTGAGCCTAGTCCCCAGCTTTTAAGTGAGTTAATAAGGGGGTCATTGGAGATAAACTGTTATTCTTGAAGAGAGAACATCAAGGTATAAAGTTGGCACGTTCATTTTCTGTTTCTTTTATTTTAGCATACTGGGAGATCATATTATTTTCATCACTGGTTATCACATATGTACATATTATGTATTCCTTAAGTATTTCCCAAACTCTACTACGGAATTACAAACATATTGGTAGATGGATCAAAAACTGAGGAGTCATTGATATAATGTAGAGGATGATATATGTAGAGGATGATATATGTATACATGCAAAATATTGTACATACATAATTTATTCTTTTTTTCATGTCTAATGGAGAAAGTTATATTATTATATTTATAAAAGTGAAAAAATAAAGTTATACTGCAATACAAAAAATATTATATAAGTGTGTTATAACTTTTAAAACAGTTCTTAATTTGAAAGCATATGCATCATGTTTTTTTGTTGTTGTTTTTTTTTGGGGGGGAAGGCTTTTTTATTAAATATACAGGGTGCCCAAGCTATCCATGTCAGTACTTGAGCATGCTCCCTCTAGCAAACTTGGGCACTTAAGCAACTTATTGGTTTTTTGTTAGATAGCTTGTTCAAATTTGTACCTTTTTGAAGAAATTGAATCTTTTCACAAATTTTTTGTCCCAAATATTTGGAAAAGAGACGAAGCCCTCCTTGGAATCTGCGACAATAGCGACAACCTAACAATTGTTTGAACTCAGAGACTTAGTGAAACTTTTTTTGGAAAAGTTATGAGGGAGTTTGAGGCTTCCAAGGGGGATTTTGACGCAATAGCAATGCAAGTTGAGGTCAAAGGTCGAAGTGACTGTGTCTAGACGGTGAAAACGTGGCCAGAATTCAGCAAATCGCCAATGAGGACCACGATAAGTCCACTAGGACAATTGATTGCGAAGTTGTCTAGTCAGATTCGCTGCATTCACGGGAACCTTCGTTACTACTCATACAGGATGAGGTAGACCCAGATCTTGACCAAAAAAAAAAAGGCCAACAAAAAGTGCTTAAAGTACTCTCAAAAACTCTTGAACTACCTCAAGCCCCCATATCATCGAGATATGCTTTAGTTTTTCTCAGCCGATAATAACTTTTCCCAGGACCAGAAGGTCAACAACCAGAATAACAGGTGTTTGACCTTCTTCCCCCAAGGATATGCCCATCATCATGCAGACGAAGTTCCTAGCCCACGTCATGGTATTTGGGATGGTTAGCTCAGAATGCCACGTCGTCCCTCTACATGTGTTCTCCTAAGGCTTCAGGATCAACGTTGATGCCTACCTCGATGTGTTGATGATAATGGCGATGCCCTGGATTGACATGGTTGCCAATATAAGGCTTTATATGTGGGAGCAGGACTCAGCTCTCTACCACACCTAGAAAAAAAGTATTAAATGGCTCTAAGGCAATTTTGACGACTTCCTCTGGCCAGACCTTTGACCCCCAAATTCGACAAATTTTTTTTGTGGGTGGATCATGACTGAACGACAAACCAACTGAACTCCCTGAAACACCAAAGATGGACTTTGCAGTCTGATCAAGAAGTAATTATAGGATTTGCCGGGGTACCAAGTGGTGAAGGCCTGTTCGCACTTTGGGCCTTGCATAAAGGCTGTAATGGAGACTGGAGGTGACTTTATTTAATAAGATAAATAAAATCCATCAAGCTTTCAGAATTTTTTTAAATTTTGTTTCTATTATTATTTATTTCGTCGTTACACTGAAATACCGAAGCCGCTACGTAAAATATAGACATAAATTTTAAATTTTAATTTAAAATTCAAGCTTCTGTGTAAGATTACGTGGCAATGTTACTAAAACTTACACAAAGATACGAACATATAACTGGTAAAATAAATACTATCAGAGGTAAAAAATACTGGCAATCACAATAAAATAAAGATAATTTATGAAAATACTAAAAACAAGTCACAAATTTAAATTTTAGATTGTTGTAAATCTTTTTTTAATAAGGGTTTAAATGGTATTTGAAGTTGACGGACAGTACTGAAGTTCTTCTCCAGCCAAAGTCAACGAATTATCTTGCTGCTGCAGCAATAACAATTGTTCTCAGCTCCTGAGTATGCAACACATCATTATTTGTTTCTCTGTTAGCTATTAAGGCTTTAGAGTTTAGTAAAGCAAAGTCTATAGTCTTGGTGTCAGATGACACTCCTCTGTTCCTTTAGGTAATCCCAAACCCTTTTAACTTTACCAAGTCCTTTAAAATACCCACAGCGGACAATCTACGAAAGCATGTAGAGTATGATGAAAAACTTTACCACAATCCTTGCTTGGCATAAAGAACTCAATAATTCCAGTGGAGATTTGGAATTGGGCTGCTAACCTCCATTTCTCTTAAAAAATTTAATATCCCCTTTCTTCAGTTTTTTTAATTTAATAACAGGTTGGTGAAAAATTGCCTTATAAAAAACTTTATAGCCTATGCACCCACCTATATATGCAATTACAACTAAAGTAGATGATATCAAATAAGTTTAGAGTTTTTCAATGACTTCTTACATTCTACATTCCAATATTTTAAGAGCAGACCCGTTTCTAGAAAAATATTCGGGGGCATTAATTAATTATTCATATTTTCTTCATGAGAAGTGTGTTAGATATCACTTTCATACCTTTATTGTAACACACAACCTTTCATGCAAAAGAAACAGGCAAAAATAAGTTCTTAGTAGTTACACAATACTTCCCAACATTGAGGAGACTTTTAGCCGAAAACGTTTTAATGAAGAGCAATTTCGCCGAAGGAAAATTTGACAACCCACATTTTGCCAAAGGAGCATTTCCTGAATGCACATTTTGCCGAAGAACAATCTTCCAAAACCATTCCAGACAATTGACTGAAAATTGTATTAAATTTATTGATATATGCGATTGCATATTTAGATTTAATTTAAAATGATAAATAGTTATGCTATATATGTCATATAGGTTAACTATTTAGTGATATTTTGTAGATAAGTAT
This sequence comes from Lepeophtheirus salmonis, assembly GCF_016086655.4. Classification (NCBI taxonomy): domain Eukaryota; kingdom Metazoa; phylum Arthropoda; class Copepoda; order Siphonostomatoida; family Caligidae; genus Lepeophtheirus; species Lepeophtheirus salmonis. The sequence goes on along the minus strand of NC_052137.2, from coordinate 28,808,638 downwards.
ATCACAATGCATAATTCCGAGACTTTTGGTTCTCTTTCTGACAATATTTTACTGAATAGGCGAGAGGACAATATAACAACTTTGTCACTTCTCTAGAACACCTCCAATGCCTTCATCAGAAGCATTGACACAAATTCTCCATTTTTTTTTTCCATGTATGAAATTTGTTAGTGTTGTTACATCATCTATCCTTATCTTAAAATGTAGATTTAATTCAGAAAAACAATCAAAAGGATCCCTTTTCTTATTGTTCATAATAGCTTTGTAGAAAGGATATAGAAATAACCCGAGATTTGATATGAAAAGTCTATAATAATTTGCCATTCCATTTAACTTATTCATTCCTCGAACATTCCAAGGTCTTTTAAATAGTCTTAACTCTTTTTTTTCTAATTTTTGACTTAAGCATATAATTATAAATTCATAAAGTTTGATGTGAGTCTGCTTATAAAAAACAGACAGTAACACTAAAGATTTCTTACGAAGTTATCTTCTATAATATTAAAACAAAATTTGTCTTTCAACCGGTTCCTAATTACTCTGGGCAATGCTGAGTAAAACCGTTAGTGGAATTAGATATTCCATTATTGTATAAAAATTGTATACAACTTCACAAGCGCTAATTATAATCAAAATTCACAAAACTGATTAGGAGAAAAAAGGCAGAAACATTGAAGGCTCACAACAAGATACACTGTATATTTTTGGGCCAGTCTGATAAAATCTTGCTGGGTGTCAAGTTTTCAATACCATGAAGATGCAAATTTTGCTCACTCAACTGGCCGATCCTGCAATCAGAACTAGGCAATACCGAAGTACTTTTTCGTACGAAATACTCAGTCTTAAGTACTTTTTCAAAAGTACTTTAGTATAAAGAAGAAATGATTTTAAAAAAACAGTTTTTTATACATGTTTAATACAAGGTAGAGTATATTAACGATCATCAGGAATTTTTGAAAAAAATGTTTCTTCAATGAGTAATTGAAATGTCAACAATTAAATTTAGGTGATTGTGGTTCTGTAACGACAAGAATATAGCTATATCAAGCTGTGATAATGGTACGATAATGAAGCCTTGCTTTTTTCCTGTAACACAACCCTTCATTCTCTTTTGCCATTCTCAAGTAGGCATATTGTTGATTCAGCGCGAAAACATGAGATCTGGAAAAAGCTTGAATCGAAATATTTAACTTTCAATATTTGAGTAACTATATGTTCGTCAATATTGAAGCTTTAATATTCAAATTTTGAAATCATCTGTTATAAATATAATCGAGTTTTTGTGTCTTTTATGGGGGAGCACACCGTTGGGCCTAGGAGGCCTTTTTTTCGTCAAATGTCCATTTTCATTTTTTTAAAAGAAATGTTAAAAAAATATTCATTTTGGAGATGAAATTATACACCTTAATATTACACATTTTCGATTTCCGGAACATTTTATTTCTGAATGTTTGCAAAACTTACAAACATGAACCAGTAATGAAGAATTGTTTTTTGACGTCATTACTCAACATAATATTTTGATTTTGCATTTACAAAAAAACATCTTGAGAAGTTGTGTTTCTTTTACAATGCCAATAAATGCTATTAAATATTTTTTGTAAAAATTGTGTAAAACAGTTTTTGGATTTTTTTTCAGATTTCGATTCGCAAATTTAGTTGCGATATATTATAATACAAAATATAGATTATTCTAACGCTCACCCACATCAAAAATGTCTACACATAAAGAAAATTTTCTCGTTTGCCCATGCAACGCCGAGAAACTCTCTGTTTGTAATTAGTTCAATTTATTCCATGGCTGTTCAGTTTTTTAATTTTCTATTTATGCGTTTTATAAACACATAATCTATTCAGTACCTTTACTAAATTATATATTTTTGCAGACAAAATATCTTAAATTCAAATAATTATGGTTATATTTTGAAGATATATAACTATTTTATGGAACTAAGACTTTGTCAAACCCTTCAAATATGGACTACTCACCACTGCAACCAATGGTGAGTGTGAAATATTCAAAATTTATCTACAGGAATGCAACACTGCATTGCATATTGGATTGTTACAGCCACATAGTATGAGCTGAAGTCAAGGCTTTCAAATCCCTTGACCACAATAATGTAACAATCAATTTTGGAAGTGAAGTAAACTTAATTCTAATTTTGAAAACCAGCAGCATTAAATCAATCCATGCAAGATAAACCCTTTATCATGTCTCCAAGCTCCTTCAATCCCCGGAAACTTCAAATCAATAACAACATGTGCATAAAATATGTCCTAGAATGTGGGACAGGTTTTTTTAGTTGGCAATCTGAATGGGCTTTTTTTATTTTCTAAAGCTGCTAGCATGTTATTTAACTCGGGGTTAACACCTCGCCTACACAAAAATATCCTATGTACTTTGTTGTCATCGGTCAATTCCCTGGTGTTGATGTATTTCATAATTTACTTCATTTTGATAAATAAACGAGGTAATTAATTATTCTATACATATGCTCCGTTTCCAAAAGTACAGGAATACTAATTTTTATTGATACCTTTTTCTATATATTTGTGATCTTAGTAATTCTATTAAATAATTTTGACCATCATATGCAAAAACAAATTTATTATAGAGTGGAGCTTATTTTCAAAATTTGAGAAATGTTGTGCTGCGAGTTGTAAAGATAAATGGACATATAGCAAAAATGCAAGTTATGGGAATATTTTCTCCTTTTGACCAATTAGATGCTCGCGTTAGTAGAAAGCTACCAATTTGTTTTTGATTGCAAATTTATTCAGCTAATTATATTGTGCTATAATATTTGCTGTAACACAAAGTTCTTAGATGATATTCAAGAAAAAACATTTTATATTTGGAAAAATCGTCAAATTTCAAGACTTTGGATCCGTGAAGCAACCTCTAAATATTTTCAAAACCGTTAAAAAAATTTTATATGATATGTTTTTGCTATAAAAAAAAATTACAACCCTCACAGCTCAATATTTCTCAAATTTAAAAAATAAGCTCCACTTTAATGTATAACTACGCTTTATTATAATATTACTTAGCATATTGCTATGTAATATAATAGAATAATATTATTTTATAATACAGTATCGAATAAAATACCACATAGTGATTTTAATATTATGAAATAAATATGTGTAATCCAATATACTATAAAGAAAATACGTGTTAATTCTTGAGAAGAAAGTATCTAAGTATAAAGTAAAAACTAGTCTGTGCGCTCATGAAAGACAGAAAGGTTTGCTTGGGTGTGATAAGTCTTTGATGGACTCGGAGTAGAATTAAGGAGAATATGGAAGTAAATACAGCCTTATATATACAGAGTGGGGTTTGTATTTATTTCCTTCCATACACGACTGCTTACAGCTGATCTAATAAAACGTCACGGCAGTTAAGCTGCTCTCCTCCCAAATATTCTTCAAATCGTCAGGATTACCATGTTCATTTTTTATTTTATTGTTACATACCATCAGAACATATTTTATGCATCACTAAAAATAAAACATAACTGTGAATAGTAATACAAGGTAAGTTTAAATGTTTTCATGGTCATATCAAATACAAAGAGATAAGGGATTAGTACAGTCTTAAATTTAAAATAATCACTTTTCATGGATTTCCTTTTGAAAGTTTATGTATGGGAGTACAAGATTCCACTCTTTGCGACATCAAATCTTCCTTTAAAATACAGAAAAAAACTTAAAACGTAGATTTTTCTATGAGATTTTAGAGGGACTTTAAATCCTTCCTATTTTGAATTTGAAATTTAGGTCAAATGAGTCAATTTGACTACATATTACAGTATTATAACTCTTTTATGGATATTTTGTACATTTGTTGAGTGAAATATATATCATATATATATATTTAAATTAAAACAAGAATACTCGTGCTTGGCTGTTTTTAAATATTTGTCATGAGGTGTATACTCATCACGCGTAACCTACATGTTAAGGGCGTTGTAATAAATAAAAGAAGCGATGGATTTAATAAGAACACTAATTAGTCGTACTTAAGACCTTTTATGGTATGTTTAAAAGTAATTGAATCTATGTAGTCTTACTAACCTATGAATGGATGTATTGGTCCCCAAAAAATATATTTCCCGTTGGGTCCAGTCAAAACTGGATGCAAAATGCCTCTCGTAAAAATGGACTTTGCTATATGACCTCATCATAAATAACAGCCAGTGTTGTCACCCTCAATAAATCTCAACCCTCAATGATTATATTTATAATGGGAAATACTTCAATAGAGCCTAATTAAGAATATTTAGTTAATAATATTCTCGTGAATGAAAGATAATGAAACCCAGGAGGGGGAACCAATTTATAAGAAATAGCCCAAATATTTCTATTTTAAAAGTAATAAGAAAAAAAATCACAAATGGCGTGATCATTAAAGCCCTTTTATGCATATAAAAATAGCTTTATAATATTTTATATTTATAAATATAGTTTTAAGGCCATATTTAGGGTCAAAGGTCACAAAAAGGTCAATTTCTTCTAAATTTTTATATAAGCATGTTTACTATGTTGTCTTATCTTTAGGAAAATTGTTTCTTTGATCTCCGATTGTATATTGATGAAAAAATTAAGTTAGAATAGTTTCAGTTTTCAAATGCCGTTTTTATGACCTGTATAGCCATTTGAAAATGACGTTCTTACGACATTCTCCATTTGTAAAGGGATACAAAGGTTTAAAATTATGGTACTGTTACTGAATTTCAAAAGTTTCATTAAAGTTCGTTCGCTCCAGTGATTCAGAAAAAATGTAATCCTGATTTTTCATTTTCTAGATAAACAAATTTTAGCTTAACATACTACTTTGAATGTTTAAACAATCAGAAAACATTATACAGAACTCAAAATGAAAAGAAATAAATATTATTGCTAGGTCCTAAATTTTATTGTAAGTGGGTGAAGTAATAGAACTTACTTTTATATTGAGTATCAAAATTAAATCTACAAATAGTTGGACAAACGATTACAAAGGAACGTGTTTATGAAGTAAGACAAGAAATCAAGAATATTCTTCGAAGAAAAATAATTTAATTTTGCTGAAGGATATCAATCTATATCACAACGATTATTCATAAGATTCTTAACGTATATAATCTATGTATAAATTAATTTTTCAGATGACATCCAGAGTAATTATATGTAAAGTTCCACTCGTATAATCCAAATAGATAGGCGGTCAAAACCTATTCCATAGAATAATCCAATAAATTTTGATATATACAGGGAGCGGGGGTCAAATTGTCGCCAAAATATTTTTTAACTTTTTTATTGAAAATCAAATGACGAGCATATAGGTATAGAGTAGCCATTCATTCGATATAATCACCGTTGACATCAATAACGGCCTCAATACGGCCTCTGAACCGGCTGCAGGCTCTTCTGACCATCTCATTGTCCATGTTGCCGAATACCTTCTTGATGGACTCCATCAAGCTGGCCTTGGTGCTATGGGGATGTCTGTTGGTATGTCTCTCGACATAGCCCTAGACAAAATAGTCCAAAGGATTAAGGTCGAGAGAGTTAGGAGCCCACAAATCCTTGGTTACGACGTCACAACATTTCTCGGTTAACCACTGCATGGAGATTTTGGGCACATGGCAGGGTGCTGAGTCCTGTTGCCACACCCAGATCCCTCGCCATGGGCTTCATGGACCTGGTAGGGTCATCCTCAACCATCTTCTTCACCTTGTCGACAAAGTCGGTGTCCCTGACCTTCCTGTCGGCGCCCTCCTCCTTGGGTGCCCTCTTTATGGTGGCATCAACATCCCAGGTGTCCTCTAGCTTCTTACAGATACACTGAACAGTCCGTAAATTCACTCCTAAGGTTGAAGCAATCGTTGAATTGGAGATTTCACCTCCATTATTAACCAATGCCATGACTACGGCGGACCTCGAAAGCTCCTCGTTCCACTTATAGCTCTTTATCTCGTCATATGATGACGGCATGATGCTAACTGAACTACGTATCGTCAGCTGACAAGAATAGCTTTCCTATTTGGTAATCGGTTTTTTATTTGATAATGTCGTCTTCAAGTTATCAAGGTTTAAAGTAGGCAACAATTTGATCCCCACTCCCTGTAGAACCATATATTTCTCTTTTAAAAGCAGCCTTATCATTGGATGTAAATCACTCAATATTCACAATTTCAAAAAATATAATAACAATTACTTTTGTTAGAGTTCTTAAAATATGCTCTCACATCTGAAAATTACAGGTAAATAGAAATATTAATTTAACGCCCCATCTCCGCTACTTTAATCTGATTTAAGTGTAAACATGGAGCTTAAAAATAAAATTAATATAATCTTAAAATATAACTGTTAAATATGAATTCAAATATTTATATATAAAGTTGAGTTTTCAAAAATAAAGACACACTATGAGAAGAATTTTAAATGCGCCTTTATGTAAATAAAGTACTTACATATTAGGGTGGGTAGTTTTGAAGGGATTAGATCAGATTATTATCATTTTGGAAACGATTTTTTAGGGAAAAGTTGTGTATTGGTATTACAATAATTTATGTTAAATATGAAATAAAGGGAGTTGATTTCAGTGTTTCAATGTAAATATACATTTTTAAAATGTATATTTTCCCATTTAATGGATATTTTTGGTAAGATTGATTATCTCACCCCATTTAATCTTTGTAAAGACAAGATTACTCTGCTTATTTTATGAAGAGTAAATATACATTACGTATTTTGTGATATAATTTGATTCAAGATTGATTGATATCACATATGTTAAAATTTTTTGATTGTCATTGTTAATAATAATTGAAAAATCCTCCAAGTACCGGGGTAAAACTTGAAATTTACACAGTTTACAATTTTAGATATTTCTAATAATATTCATTTACAAAAGATTTTTTTTTCTCATACCTTGTATATTTTTGCTCACTTTCTCTGTCTATCTCGAAATTGGAGACAGCCACAGCTGATAATTGAAATTCAAATAGTGCTGTTTTTAATAATTAAGGAATGACTTGCAAATGGGAGGAATATATTATTGGAGAAGGAGAAGAGAAATCTCGACTTTTTCGAGAAATTTGGACCATAAGCACTTTAGAGGATCATGAAATTAAATAAAAGGTGTCATTATTATATGGAGGAAGTTGGGAGTTTGTTGATTATGAAATATTAGAGGGGAATGGGAGTCGATTCGTGGACTGAAGGATGAGGCTGGAGGAAGTCACATATTATTACGTGGATCACTACGATTTTGTCTTGTATCTACCACGAACCATTACAGGATGAAAATAATAGGTATGATGAAGAAGAACTTCTATGTCATCAAATCCATTAACTCTTGAAAAAAAATGACTATAAACGTACATAAGTAGAAATATATTCTACAAACTCCAATAATTGTCTAATCCTACGTGGAAACTTATTCGAGCAATTGTGATTGATTGAGTCAATATCCCTCTCCTCTTACTCATGAGTGAGAAAACTAAGGATGAAGATCCCCCTATTTTCGTAAGGGTGGAAGCACCTTTGTGAGGTAGAACACGAAAAAAGAGCGTTGGAGCCGCAAAAAAGGGCAGGGGTAAAAAAGAAGGCAATTTTTACAGTATTCATTGCGATCATCACTTCTTGGCGGGGCTAAAAGATCAGGGTCACAATGAATACATTGCATACTGAGTAGCTAAATAGCTTATTAAGCTGAAAATATATCTATTAGCATAAAAATGTAAACATCTTTTAACCCAAATCTATCTCCACCCTACAAAGTGTTTTATTTCAAATCAACGTTAGAAGAAGTTTCTTTCAAATTTAGAAATGGGTTGTGTCCTTTTTTAAAATGTATTTTGATATCTTGGGAGAGAAGGAGGGAGAAGAAAGGATTTTAAACATTTTTAGATCTGTAAAAATTGTTTGGGATGGAGAATGTACAGACTCATATTAACACCAAGTCTTTAATGTGCGCTTATTTTACCAAAAAATCGCGGTAAGAAAAGTTGTGCTCCTTTAAATGTGGAAAACTGGACACAAAGTTACATATTTTTACGGATTGTGCCAAAATAATAGATTTTAAAAAGATTTTAGGCAGGTTTAATTTTCAGAAAAAGTCTTGAACTTTTTTATTGGGGACCCAATGAAAAAGGGAGAAGGGTGCTTATCCAAAAAATTCTTTTGAGTCAAATTAAAAAAATATATATTATGGTCTGTAAAAATGGATGGACGAATAAATCCCTTAGATAAACTGACGAGCCGTCTAATGTTTTACCTAAAGTGAATAAGCTATTTTAATGATTAAATTCACTTTATAATGGAAACGAAAATATTAGAAAGCATCTTTATTTGCTAGTAATACCTTATATAAATAGCTCAAAAGAAGAAGATCATCCCAACGAGGAAGTGCAAACGCTTGAATGAATAATGATATTTTAATTATTTTTGTTTATTTTCCTGATTAATTATCCAGTTACATGGGGATGAAATATATATTTAAAAAGAAAAATTATCCATTTTTGGAAAGCAATGCAAGTCTTACGTCTGTTGTGCAGATTTATTCTAATACATACTTTGTTTACGTATACCTTCGTAGCTACCACACTCCCATGTCGCTTATTACATGCCTTCATCTCAATATGTTGCCATTATTAATACTTATGAGTGTTCCCATTTAGGAGTTTCATCCTGCTGGAAGACTATATTACCTAAAGGAATTTTCTGCCACCCAAATAACAATTATCTTGAAGGACTTTAATGTAATCATTAGGACCCCTCCGTCCACTTTAATCCTATAACCCCGAGGGTCATTGTTGATGCAGGCTTCTGCATAGTAATGAGTACAGAGACAAAGTTATAAAAACTTGATTTTTATAGAATCAAGACCGACAATTCAAAACTAATTTCTGATATGTTTAATTACCATATTTAGGTGGACTTTGTATTCACTACATCCTCCTTTACAAGTAATAACAGCCTCGACACGCCGGAATACAGGTTGCAGCTCTAGACGATGAAGGTTGCTTTCATAGAGTACCATGACGGTAGTTGGGAGATAATCTAAACTTGCAGCATACATTTTAAGCTACGATGCTTCAAACTACAAAGCTGGCGCGGAAGAGATCGCACACACGTTCTTTTTTTTGTTTCTCCGATATTCTTAAACTTAGAAAAATATCATGGAAACAAAACTTGTTTTTTTTTGTTTCGGCTATCGTTTGATCTCGTTAACCTGATGGCTCATTAAAATCTGAACACTTACTAATTCAATAATTAATGAAGGTTGAGTTATTGAAATTAATAATACTTTGATATATTAAAGCATAAACAATTAGCTACAAAAAAATCTGAGCTCTCTAGCTCACATAGAAGTCGAGATAATGACACTTGAACTTGATCGACAGATTTTCACTCACACACTCCAAAGAGTTGGTGTCTCCAGAACCTCAGTCTACGCCAACTACTTGGAGTGCGCAAATGAAAATTATGCAGTCTACACAATCAGCAATTCCGAAACTTTGGAGAGGAAGAATGGATCTATTAAAAAGGCCAAATTGGACCTGGAGGAGATAGAGACGACAGCCAAGGCCGATTGACTCAAGTCCATTGAGCCAATACAAGAGATCTCAGAGTTTCACAACAGACTGTACAGACACCTTTAAAACCAATTGTGTAATAAGCCTTGTGAGTGTGGAGAAGCCACTTTTAACAGCAGTAATGAAAGAAACCCATCTTATTGCAAAAATATTTTATGTTATTTTGAACTTTTATTTGACACTCTTGCCCCACCCCCCTGCAGCCTTGATACCAACCCCTCGACTACACCTTTTGGGTGCATGTTGAGGGGAAGGCCTGTAGTGTCCGTCATCCAAACACCAAGGCCGTCAAAGCCACATTCAGCTAGCACTAGGACGCCAAGATAGAGGACTATATTTATTGCGGGTGACATGCCTTCCACCGCCACCTGGAAGCCATCATTGCCACAAAGGGGTCTACATTAATGGTTAAGAGAGCTCAGACGCACATCTATTTATAGTATTAATTTTGTTGAAATTCTGTTGTTAATTAATAAATTAAATGTTATTGAATTTTACAATTCAAAGTGTTCAGATTTTAATGGACCATTTGATAAATTTGTGTCCAATCTTTCCGTAATTTGACAGTGAATAGGTAATCTTTCATAGTACGCACTGTCTCTCACCATTGATTTATAAAACTCTTATTTTTGACCCACTCTATTGCACATATGTAGATATGGACGAAAATTGGAATAAATAATACATAAGTATAATTTAGCTTATACGTGATGAGACCCATAATTTACATTTCCTTCATTATTTCACATTCCATTAAGGAGACACACAAGTCTAATAACTATAATTACAAGGAGTAATAAATCCTTCAATTGCTAATTATGTCTCAATTCACACCATAAATGATAATAATATTTATATGTATTCATAAGTTTACCTATGTTAGATATCAAATAAAATAAGTTGGGTAGGGATCACATGCCTAATTTACGAAGGAACATCAAATTCAGAATTCGTCAAGTGCTTTAGAATCACTATCTGTTTTTAGTATTTGATCAAATGAAAGTTCAATAAGCGCATCTTCCTTATCAGACAACAAATTATTAGTCATGACGGAAAAAGGGATATATACACGTATCTTTTTGAGATGATTAATAAGATACTACATAAATTATATAGGATTATATCCTTCTTTATTGAAAATTATCTTGCGATCCCTCTGTTGTGCCCCTCCCCCCTCCCTTAGGGAACAACAGGCATACGGCATAAGGGGAAATGAGATTGTGACGTCATCAGTGGGGTCATAAAAATGAAATCTAGTGTGGGAAGAAAAATAACACTTCTGTATCTCTTGAAGCTAATAGGCACGTTTTACTGTATTAATCTAAAGCTTCAGTTCCTTTTATAAATAGAGTTCTTTAAAATATGACCCACACGTATGATTTCAAAAAAATTAACTATGGAATATTGTCAATTTGAATAATATTTTGGAAGAAAAGGAGCTTAGTTGTCATGACGTTGTTATTAGACTAACTGCATGCAGCTATGAAGATGAAGAAAATAAACATAAGACCCAGACCGTATTTAACATGGGTAGGAAAAGTATCACATCATAAGGGCCAAAACGCAAATTTTCTCCGGTGTCTATCCTTAAATCTCTCCCGAATCCAACAGGAATTTACAATTATAACTCCACATCAGCTCCTCAGTGTTACTTTCGGTCATTTAATAGTACACGCACTAGTCATTACTATATACTTAGATGTTCAAAATTGTGAAAACAACTTTGAAAAATAAATTATTTTCATATGGCAACTACAAAGGTTATCTAGCGTTCATATTTTAAACAAATCTATTTATAAATGAACTCGCTAGAATACCAAACATTGCTTGGAGCCATTTCTTAAACTATACCATACAAATTTTATATACCGGGCCGTGCAAAATTATTTACCGATGATTTAAAAATACTTTTTAAGAGGTTTGGTGGCAACCAATCTGATTGTTTCGGATTGTTACTGTTAAAATAAACAAAAATCCTTCCTGTGAGAGCGTAACAACTTCCACACGTGAGACCATGTCCAATCAGGAAACAAAGAGGATCGAAATTGCAGCCCTCCTCCGAGCGGGAGTGCCTCATAACAACATTAAGGAACAGGTTGGGGCCTCGTTGAAGACAATTTACAACGTTTCCAAGCCCTTGGAGGCTGGGGGTGATCTCAAGCATTCCCCTGGGGATGGCAGGAAGCACATTGTCTCAACAAGGTAAGTAAAGCCAGTGTTCAAGAGGACTCCCAATAGGTACATTGCCGACATGGCCAGAAAGATGGGAACATCGAGATCAACTGTTTCAAGGGCATCGAAAAGGGCTGGAGAAAAGTCCCTGAGGCGTACTGAACGCCCTTTCCTAACTGAACGTCAGCGAGAAGTCAGACTTGAGCGTGCCAAGAAAATCTTGAATGATATCAAGAGCTCATCTGGACGCATCATCATTTTTTCAGATGAGAAAACTTTTACGGTCGATCCTGTTTTCAACAGGCAAATTGACCGTGTTCTGAGCTTTAAAGATGTGCAAGATAAGCACCGCTATGTGGCAACAACAAAGCACCCTGCTTCAGTGATGATGTTGGATCTCGTGGCCTCCAACGGGAAGGCCATGAAGCCAAGGTCCTTCCGTGGATCAAATCCATAGTCGGCAACTCTGCTTGGGGTTTTCAACAAGATGGAGCACCCGTCCACGCCTCCAATAAAGCTCAGGAGTGGCTCAATGACAACATGAACTTTTGACCCAAGGAATACTGGCCACCTCAGAGCCAAGATCTGAACCCACTAGACTTCTCTATCTAGGCACACGTGGAGACCAAGGCCTGCAAAAAAGGATACAAGAACCTATTTGCCTTAAAGGCTGCTGTCAACAAGGCCTGGGCCTCCATGGACGCCGATTACATCCAGCAAGTCTGTGGCAGCTTCAGACGTCGCCTGACCAGTGTCATTGAGTCAAATGGTGGCTACATTAATTAAATTTGATCACAAACTATTTTATTATTCTAAAAATGTATGAATAAATTATTTCTCAAGTCATTCAAATGTCATTATTGTCCGCGATATGTTCTGCACAAAAATCGGTAAATAATTCTGCACAGGCCGGTACAATATTTTTATTACTAGAATGGCTGTTTCTTGCCAATATCTAATTTCTTTGTAGGTCTGAGCAAAAAGAGGGGCAACAGTATCTTGAAGTTCTACCGGGTGCTCCAAAGAAATCTGAACAATATTTACTAAATGTTAAGTGATTGAAATTAATTCATATTTCGATGCATTCAAGCATAAATAATATTTATAATAAAAAAAAATAAGTGGATACTTTATACTTAGCTGTTATATGTAGTGATGTGACGTTTAATCGGAATCGGAGAATCCGGTGTTTTTCTTGAATCAGAATCCGGAAAATTAATGTTTCATTTGCAATTCAAATTCTTATTTATAACGGGTATTTTTCACTATTTATTACTTTTCTATGTTATGAAGAAAAAAATATAAATATATATGTCCTTCCCTCAAATTATGGCTTTTTTTTTACTAAAAAAATAAAACATTAAAAATTTAATTGAAGTTTTTAAATTTTTTGGGAATTTTTTTTCAAAAAATTCTAAAGAACAAATAAATATATATAATGATGTGGACGTCCCTGGTAGCAAAATGGTATTTTTTAACTATTACTTAAAATATGAAAGACTTGGAATAGGTATCCATAATTTTTTTACTAAAATCGCATTTGAATCGGCATTGGGATTTATTTTGGAATCTTTCCATCACTAGCTATAAAAATAAGAAAAAATAATATGGCACTCGTATTGTTATTTTTTGTGTTACCTTGTAATAGTTAATATTTATTTGATGGGGCAAACTATAACTAATAGCTTCCGATACGATTTAATGTTTGAAATTAAGATATGACGAAAAAAAAAAAAGGAATAATCATAATATAATTTTAAAACACTGCTTAGATTGCCACAACAAAAAAATCACATGCAAGTAAATACTTAGAATACGTAGAAATGTGAAAATTATCGAATTCCTCTTCAGCGTAAAAGCCACAGCTGAGATAATGTAATAAAAAATAAGTTAATATTAATAGACAACAAATCTGCTGACACAAATCACAATAAACTATAGTTTATTGGTAACATTGGTATTGCATAATTCATATATTTCTGCAACTTTGTGCAATATTTTAGACCATTAAACCGTGTTGATTTTTGTATAGCATTCTTTATTTATTATTTTTTTGTTTGCATATATATGTAAAGAGTATGAATAAATATTCCTTTGATTTTATAAACAAATGTTACTGAGAATATATGCATTTTTTTTTTTTTCAAAAATAAGCCCATTAACTTTTACATGTATCAGAACCATGCATATCTATCCTAGTTTTATCTAGTCCTTGAGAAGAAGGACATTGTGTGTATATATATATATAATCATATATGCACTTTACAGACAATAAGAAATAACTAGGGATTAGGTGAAAATTGTCTACATCCTCGTGAGTATAAAAAAGAAAAGTATTTGCAGATAACTTTGATAAAGGAACAATATTTTTTTGGTTATTATAGAAACTTTTAGGCTCCTTGTTTCCTAAGACGTTTGAATTTTCACAATATGAAGAAATAACTAATAGACTAATGAATATCTTTGTTCTTAAATTTACGCTCAAATGGATTTCGACTTTTTCAAATCTCCATTCACAAATTAAGTAATCGTTTATTAGATTTATTCTATTAAAATATGTAGTTTGATACTTAATTCTGGTTTGTACAAAATGCCATAGCCAGTGGTAACATGCACTTCCTGAAAAAAACAGTACTGCAAATCAATCTTTTTAAACTATTATACTGGAATGGATTGTCATAAATAAACTAAACCTACTAAGTAATATTTTACAGTCTGTGAAAACAGACCGTTCTCACCTCTACCACTAAAATTACACCCCTTTACAATTTGGTCACCCAACAACAAATAGGATATTCAGCGTTTGGAAAGATTTAATTCACTTTCAAGATACTTCTAAGTAACTGTCAAGACCAAAAGATAAAGTATATTTATAAATTAAACTAGGATATTGATCTGTTGTAAAATTTTTTGGGGAAATGATCATAAACTAGTTGACGTTGTGGATGTTTCAGGAATAAGGTGTATAAAATATGCTCTAGAAATAGGGAGCGGTTTTTGGAAATCTGAACAAACTTTATTTTTTTCTATAGTTATTATCATTTTCCTTTTATTCTTCAAGGAAGAGTATCTAAGAATAAAATAATAACTATTGCATGTGCCAATAAAAGACAGAACGTTACAATGAGGGTTTGCTCCTTGGAGTTATAAATGTTAGTCTATGCTGGACTCAGAGTAAAATTCAGGATCCACATCGAAGCAATTGTAATATATATTCCCTTGTATGGAATTCTACAGACCTGGAATAATAACGCAGAAAGGGAATAGATATAACAAATATTTAATAACAACTCTACGTTCAAAATGGCTGAAACTTTGGTGAGTAACTGTCAATAGATGCTAAATATATGTGCCTAGTTTTTATCTACGCGTGCTGTCATCCTCACGTTGAAGTTGGAAACTTTTCAGACCACCCTCGTGTATTTTATTTCCCTTCCTTTCACCGTTGCTTGCAGCTGATCTGATCAAACAAAACTTCATGACAGTAAACTCCTCCAAAATAATATTCAAATTGTCAGGCTTACCACATCCATTTATTTTCTTTTTATTCTTTACATTATGACAGAACATGTCTTATACATAATCGAAAATAACTATAATATAAGCAGATGTAGAAGGATCGAGTGTCATAATAGATCTCAACCGTTAGGTATATAAGAAATAAAGACCAAAGAATATCCCTTCAAATTAAAAATATTAAACACATCTATTTATACTTATTAACAAAAAAAAAACATGAAGACCTTATAGCCCAAATATATTTTATGAGAAGAAGTGTAGGTGGCAACACTATTGCCAAATAAATAATTCCTCCACTTGGTAATAATGACTATGAACAGGTTTCTTACGTATCTTATATATGTATTATAACGTTTGTTTATCTACAAAAATAAGAGCAAACATTGCAGTATTTAAAATAAGTGTCAGGGATGTGGGAAGCCTTGGTATTGGGGAGGAGAGTGTGTTATCGGCTTGACCAGGTAGTATTGTTCTTTTTAGTAGTACTAAATATCAGTTATATATTGTTTTACGTATATACACATACATTAATAATGCATTAAGGTTTCCATGTAATTCAAGCAAAAAATAGAAATGATTAATTAATGTCTTATTTTATTATTGGCGTTTACTGGCGTGTATTTAAACATTTACAAGTTGTTAATAATTAAATATAATATACCAGTAAAATAATTTGTTAGAACATAGGTATAGACAAACAAAAATTAAAAAGACTTTCATAAAACATAGTACAATCAGGAATATTTAAAATAAACATCTGGAAATAGCATTATTTAGACAATGAACTACAAAATAGAGTCTAAATTTTCAATACAACATTCGCGTAGAGATTAACAATATATAAAATTCCCTCGAGGTTTTTTTTATTGTTCTTCATCTATAGACGATATATAGACGTTTTTATCATAATTGTATCAACTTTGTCATTATTCAAAGTAGAGAGGAAATCCTTATTTGCCCAGTTGTTGATTGAATAAGTTATTAATCATTTTAACAATGTGCTCATAAGTTTTAGATAAACATGGACACTCCCAAAAAATTTGATCAATTGTTTCCTTCATACATTGACAGAAGTCGCAAATTCCCCGTTCGTCATTGAAATACTTGACAACATCCTCGATAGTCCTGGATTGGATAGTTTTTCTGTATTTGAACCATCTTTTGCTCGACGTAAAAACCTAATATTAATTGTCTTAAGGTTTCTTGGGTTAGTTTTTTAATATTACGTCTTTTCGAATATATATTGAAAGGTGTTTCGGTAAACATACATTTCCTCAAGTAGGAAGTACTTGTTTAACATACTTTCAGTCATAAAGGGACGCTCTTCCAATACACGAATAAAATACAAAAGCCATCTTATTCATAAGACAATTCGTCAAGTTAACATCTGCAGCAATATCTGAGTATAGGTTACACACAATTTTTTGTTAATGCAACCTGTAGTTGCCATATCTCATTGTAAAGAGTAGCTCAACCTTTTTACTATAATTCAAAAGGAGGGCATTTTAGACAGTGTTTGTTTGGGCTTCAGTAATCCCTGGTTTCTCAAAATATATTTCCTCCACTTTTACCCTTGACAACATTTGATGGAAGAATGGTCTTAGAGTTAAAATATCCAATTACAATTATTCGTTGAACTTGAATTGAATTTTTAAATTCAACACACTTTATGTAATATAGAGGAGATTATAATTCAACTTTTATAAACATTCCCTTCCATTCTGCAATTTATTCATTCCTCCATGAGGTCCATATTTTTATTTTATTTTCATGTTCATTTCATTGGTCAGATGGAGTTGTCCTGATAAAGTACAAGGAAACTTTAGAGTATTTCAATTACTCCATTTGACCTAGAAATGGTCTTTGAAGTTCATATACATATGATATATTTCTTTCTCCAAGATCTACCGTGAATCAAAGAGACCCACATTGAGTTAAAAAGAACAATTTTCTCGTTGTCCACTTAGTTTCCATACTCCACGTTTGTAATGTTTTGTCTCAGTTTTTTTAAAATCTGTTACCAAGATTACGGCAAAACTAAGACTTCGATTTTGATTAAACTGATCGCAGTAAGATTTGAGATGTTAAAATCAAAAGGTCAAGTACCACAACGTGTAAACTAGAATGGAATCTCAGTAGAGCTCAAAGCTACACCTAAAATCAAATTGACTTATGTATCTAAAGTTGTGGTCAATTAAGTATTTTTAAAGTTTTGAGCTAATTTGACGCTAACCTTGACCCCTAAAAACTTAACAGTATCTTACTGTAACCATATCAAAATTCTATACAAAGTTTGATCAAAATCGATTTGTAACTTTTGCTTTAACATTAATGAATAACAAACCAACTAACTAGTATGGGCATTTGGTAGAGTTCAAAAACTCCACCTAAAACATTAATGAGTTAAATTGATGTTATGGTCCATTAGACTATTTGTACGCTTTATCTTACTTCGACCACGACCTCTTACATTTACAAAATTAATTACATCTTAGTTTGACTGTATATAATCTTTGTATCAAGTTTGATCAAAATCGATGCGTAACTTTTGGCGTAACTAGCAAACAAACAAACGGGACAAAAACATAACTTTGTTGGTGGAGGTAAAAATGTATAATTGACTATAAATTTCGATCAAAATGAGATACATTACTAAATTTGGTTTGAAGCGGGAGGTTGGCGCCCATTCTAGTTTTTTTGTTACTTCTGAGTCATAAATTGAAATACTTGTGACATCTACATAAATATAATTATCCCATTCATAGTTCAATTGCTTAATTACCTTATTAACTACGCTAACCACCCCATATAAACACACCTCATGGCGAAGGACATTTAACATCCTTATCCAATCATTCTATGAAGACTCTTCATAGATTTTGACCTTTGGACGCCCACATTTGTCTCTTTTTTTTTCTTCTCTAACCGTAATTATAATTTAATTAACTTCCAGTTAAACAATCTCACAAACTATCTTACTTTTAATTATGTAGATTTATTTATTTCCGACTAAGCCATGTAGTAGCTTATAATATTCATTAAAATATTATTGTTTTAATGAATATACAGAACAATATAATTAATAAAGGGACCAGTCAATCCTTTTTCAAATATCAAGCCTATTAAAATAGATAAAAAATTCATGATACGAGTTTGCACATCACTCAACCTGGATCCATAGCATGTCTGCTATTATATTTAATTCATGTGTCATCAATCAAATTGAATAAATTAGGGGACGACAGAGTGCGCCAGGTAATATCATAGTATTTTAAAGTCGTCACCTCGTGAACCACATAT
The DNA here is from genome assembly GCF_016086655.4 of Lepeophtheirus salmonis. Taxonomy (NCBI): domain Eukaryota; kingdom Metazoa; phylum Arthropoda; class Copepoda; order Siphonostomatoida; family Caligidae; genus Lepeophtheirus; species Lepeophtheirus salmonis. The sequence continues at coordinate 28,790,057 of NC_052137.2, read as the reverse complement.
CCATTTAGTTACAAATTATAACATTTATGGTTGACTTGAAGAGAATATGGTAAAATTAGGGATATCACGGTGAACGGAAATATCAAATATTTTTTACACATTTTTTTTCTTTTATACAGAACTATTACTTTAAGTTAAGCCAGTGGTCACAACTTTGAAGTCAATGGTAAATGAAAAAGATGTTTACTTCGCAGTTGCAGCCATTGTAGCGCCGATAATAGGAGTTTTCTCAGGGAAAGGTTCTTAGGCTTTTTGGCATATCTTTGACAATTTTGATTAAATATAGTTTTTTTAAGCCAAATTTGACATATAAATTTTTTAAAAGTGACAAACAGTCTTTAGATTAGAAAATTGACATAGCGTTTTCTTATCGACAAATTTGACAACAAGATTTTAGTCTGAGTGGATGTAGCATCCAGCTTCCCCCCTTCGTAGTTAAATTAAGAATCATTTGCTTCAGGTTCACATCGAAGATTCAATGTTTCTGTGGAAGTCTTCAGATGGACTCTGGTTTTTGGCACATAATACAATTCCTACTTTATTGGAACATTTTAGATAAACTACAAATCATAGCTCTTGTTGCACCAAAAAAATTTCTTTGGGAATCTATCTCATATATCTAAACCGTTGTTTGCCAAGAGGAATCAACTTATTCATCTCCTTGTCTCAGTTTCTCTGTTTCCTCAGAAAAAGTTCCTGGCATGGGTTTAACTGGCGCTCATCCTTATTTAGAAGGTAATATCAAAGAAGTTCAACCTATGGAATCTGTCTCTTTTGTTACCAAGGACTAGTTCATGAAAATATGGAAGAGTTCACATCATTTTGGATAATTGTCTTTAAAGAGAATATAAATATTGTCCATTCCTGAATTACACCTTGACACGTAGTAACGGATGATTAACTTTAATTCAGTTCTTGACATGACAATCATTTTGTGAAGCTTTAAGGTAAGTGACCAACATTTCTTCTCACGGAAGTCAGGATAATTTTTAATGAGGAATGATTACTTTCTAGCTCCTAAATAAAGATAATGACAAAAGACAAAAATTTATGAATACTTTATCTTCATACAATTTATACAAATCTAAATAATATATATATCCGAGCTCTTTAATCCCTTGTGCCTTGTATCAATGATTTAATAACTAATCCTAAATTTCAGAGCATTTTTGAGTTTGATACAAAGTATGATTCAAGGTTATCTGTTTTTTTTTTTATAGAATGTTAATATTTCATACATATATGATGATGATATTCAGGGGATCCCTTTTAATTTAGTTTTGTATATTGAAACCCATTTTCCTTTATTGATTTAACCCATATTTTTTTCATTAATTTAGTTTTTCAGTTATTTATTTTAAGATCCATGGGTTGTCATTAATTTCAAATTAGTTGATTTAAATTTATTATATCACTTTTTGAAATATTGGATATAATATCAAAATAAAAATAAATGGCATTTTAATATGAGGATTTCACCTGCATCTGCTGATGTAATGAACAAGATATGTCAAAAAATGTAATCAAAATGATGGATTCTTTGTGTGGAGTTGTCGAAGGAGACCCATAAATTAAAATCATTACTTTTAAAAGTAAAGTTTTAAATTTAAAAATTTAATTGAACAAAATATAATTAATATCACCCTCGAGTAATTCTCCCAATAGAAAGTTGCAATTGAATCTATATTTATAACGAAGTAGATCCCTCAGATCAATTAACTTTTTTACTTTACAATAAAGCATCTCTTGCCCTTGAAACTATGAAAAGTCGAAGTAATATAAATATCCAAATAAAACGCTTGTAAAATATGATTTTTTGACCTTAACTTTCTTTTTTATATATCAAGATTGAAGTTTCTGTCAAATAAAATTAACATGTTTTTTGAATTATGATTTACTTTTGCAGAAGTCATATAGTATGTATTATATTTATTGAACACAGAGAGTAAGTATGTATTTCTAAACTTTATTGGAAATGGCCTTGAAACCTGCAGAAAGGGATAAAATATTCCAATAATAAATGATATTAAATATGTATGTGTATTCAAAAACCTGACTTGATGCAAAATGAAACTAACTGTATATTCGTGATTTAGTTTTAAAAGTACTAATACTATTTAATTATGCAGGATTCATCTTATCTAGTGGTACACGTAATTTAAATTTTAAAGAATCAGAAATTGATTAATCCATTGTCTTCGAACTCTTTGTAAGGTAGGTTTTGGTGACTCCATATTTATTGTGATAAATTTCGGGTCAATTAAAAACAAAACAAAAGAGATTGAGTAAAATAGAACAACAAATAAGTGAAATTTTGGAGCTTTTCTGACGCAGCATGACCCCTATGGCTATGACAAGGAGCCTTACTACTGTTTATCGTTCCAGGGGCTTGTTTACCGCCACCATGTCATGACCGTTGTGGTCATCATAGGTGAAGTCTGCACTCCTATTTTTGTGAAGAGGAAGGAGTGGTTCATGCAGATGCTTACACCAAACTTCTGGATAAGAAAGTGCAACCTTGGGCCAGAAAAAAAGTTCGGGAAGAACTTTGTCTTCAATCTTGACAGAGCTCCGTGTTATTGCACCTCTAAGATCCATGTCTTTGTGAGAGACAACTTTTCGGACTTTGGGAACTCAAAATGTGACCGCTCTCCATTCCAGAAACAAAATCCTTGAACTACTCTATCTAGTCGCGTATGCAGGAGAGGGTGTGCTCTACTCCTCACAGGAGTGTCCATTCCCTAGAAGCATCCATCAAAAAGAAGGGGACCGAGCTTTAGTCAACATAGTCAATACCCACAATGGATTTAGGCATCTTATCGATGCAATTATTAGAGCTGAAGGCTCACATATTGAATGAAAGTTGTGCCAAGAAATATTTTCAGGTCATATTGTAAAATAAATGTCCACTTTTTCACGAGCACACTTGCACATACATAGATACTCAATACTTAAAAGTTTTCTTCTTAAGAATAAAATAATAATCATAAGAGCTACAGGGGAAGAAAATGAGGTAATGACAGATGAGGTGGGTAGTGTTTTAGTATCTAGAGCACTACATTGCTGATCCTTATCTACACACGCTCGATGCTATATGCAAAACGCATTCCAATCTCATTAATATGACTACATTGTTATTTCTTAGATCAGAAATATGTATATGATATATATAAAGAAGCCCAATATACAGTGTACCCTCTATAGACGCTCGATGCTACATGCAGGATTTCATTAACATGACTACATTGTTATTTCTTAGATCAAAAATGAGTGTATCAATTCAAACATACAGAAAAACAGACGGCCTTTGCTATATTAATATTTGTAGATAGGTTAGAATTGTTCTTAAAACTTTTTTTGGCGGGAAGGAGTATCATAATCCCTATTAGTTTTTAATAAAAACAGACGAAATATTTAGTTTGAGCCATATTGATCAAAGTTTAGAACTTCGCCTTTGAAGTTGTAAATTTTACAATTTTTGAAATAAATAGAATTTGTCCTTAACAATAGTCTATTAAAAACATCTGTTTCAATGTTATTTTTTAATCAAGTTTAATAAAACATTTGTGTCTTATTATGGAGTATCTATAGTTAGAGTTGTAGGAAACAGGACTTTAGACGAGTGCAATAAACTTTTTATTTGCAATTCGACCAGTATTTGGTTTTTTTAAAGGTTGTTATCATTAATATTTTATTCTTGAAGAGAGAATATATAAGTTAAAAATAATCAATAGTGTATGACACTATAGAAGAGTTCGAGGGTCGTTTGAAAAGTCCGAGAGATGGTACTACAGGCACGTATCGAAATCATTTTTGGTTAGTAGCATCTCTTTGAAAAACACACACCACCTTTCAGCCAGATCAGTCTATTTCTTTCTGCTATACAATCGTTTGAATCGAGGAATTGGCCGGAAACGGATAAATTTTCAAATAACCTGCGTAATACTGAGAATTTGTTGTGGCATTATATGTGTAAGTCCTTGTTGAACTCGAAGTTGAATTTAAAATTCACATCGGAGTAATTTATACCCATATAATTGCATTATACAGTTTGGGATTTGTATTTATGTAATTCCTCTCAAAATATACTGACAGGTCATATATTCTACTACTCTATTTATGATAATTATGAACAATACAGGTAATAAATGTATGGCAGGAACATATTTTAAGAATTACCAATATATATTTGTGAATTTGATCAGTGTTCTCTATACATGTTTTTGGGAGTTAAATCTTATGGAGTCTTATGGAATGTTAGAAACACACCATCTCAATTATAGCAGTGATGGGACAAACTACGTTGGTACTCATACTTAAGTGTCCTTATGTCCTATAATTTAGTTACCCTACTGAAGTAATTATGAAACACTTATAGTAATCTTACGTTTAAACAGTAGGATTTATGTACTCTTGAAGGAAATTATACAAATTAACTTATTTATTTCGTTTAAAAATGTTTAAAAAAATAAATATTTACATCCATTGTTGTACCTACTTCAATGTAGGAAGGTCTCCTTATATATTAAGTACAATCCAGTCTTAGGACTGGTCCTAAAATACCTTAGGATCGATATTTAAAACTCTTGGTCTGTTGGACTGTTACTACTAGAACTTATTAAAAAAAATAAAGAGTTGAATGACGTCATCAAGGACCGAACTTCATAAGTTTTAGAACGGAACTGGAACAGAACGTGAGTGAACTGAACTGGACTGTAGTCTTAATAAGGACTGATACAAACACTACTTGTAAGTAATAAATGATAGTATAGGGTACGGCGTTACATAGCCAACTCAAAAGACTATTTTTATTGTTTTGTCAACTGTCGATTATCTTGATACGTCATGGCTATTTCATAATTTATTCTTTATGATAAAAACAAAGTCATTCTTTACTTATACTCCGTTTCTAAATGAACATCTTATTATTTCTATGGATGTATTTTAGCTATCATAGACAAATTTATTGCTACACTTTCAATAAATTATTACACTGCAAAATTGTGATTCAACATTAAACAATATACTATGTAGGATTTTAATATTATGAAATATATATTATATGTAATTTATTTTAAAAATTATGGAGATAAATATGACAATGATGAATAGCATTTGGTGGGATTGACTTATTGGCTAACTACCAATTGTTTTATAGTTTTTTTTTGTTTCTTTTTGGGATGGAAAGTTACATGGTACAATATAGAAAACGAGGCGAGGAAGTCTTTGACTATGTACATATTAACTAACTGCGTAGGTTAGGAAATCTACAATTGCAACTGATTAGTTGAATGATGAAAAATAGTTTAAATTGGACAAATTAACAAGATTGAATTCTTAGCTTCCGATGATTAGATCTGTCCACTACATTTTGGAGGAATAATTGTTTCCTTTACAAGGATATTCCAAGCCTAACTTCACCGGGATTTACTTCTTATCATAAAATTATAAAAATAGTAGTCCTAACTTATAAAATGGGATTTAGACAAAACTATAAGTAAATATAATTTTCACTTAAATACATTGCAGGTACTTGTAAATTAGTTAAATACCTGAAAAAATCCCGCTTAATACTTGGAATTGTACTCAAACATCAATGAAGTACTTTTACTTGACTAAAGTACATTTAAATGTACTTTTTCCTATCCCTGAAAACAAGGAGGAAAAAATATAAAATTTTGATGTCTGGTGTAATTAACTCTCTTAACAAATTTGGATACAAAGTATTAGGTTGCACTAACATAATATTTTCTCTTTTATCTCTACATTGGAGACAGCGGCAGTTAATTATCGCAACCTTTTAGTAATAAGGAAATAATTTTGGCAAAAGCAACGAAGTGATGCTTCGTAAAAAAAAAGAATATATTATTTGAGTAGGAGGAGAGGGGGCTCAACTCAATTGATCACAATTGCTCGAATAAGTTTCCACGTAGGATTATACACTGATTGGAGTTTGTGGGATATATTTCTATAAAATTTATGCTCATAGTAATTTTCTGTTTCAGGAGTTAAATGTTTTGATGACATAAAACTTCCTTTTCCTGATAGCTATTACAATCGTTCATGTTGTAGTTATACTCTAATGATTCCTTGTAAGCACAAAAAAAGATAAAAGTCGTAGTGCTCTACTTAATGAGATGTAATCATCTCCGGCCTCATTCCTCAGTCCACAGATCGAGTTTGAGTCCCACTCCGACACTGGAGTACTTCATAAGAGACAAACTGGCAACAACCTCTGAATAACGATACCTTTTATTTATTTTCATTTGCCTCCAAAATGCTAATTGTCCGAATATCTCAAAAAAGTATACCCTTTTTCCAATAATATATTTCTTTGAATATAATTTTCTTATTATTAAAAGGTTACGATAATTGCATTTCAACTATCTGCTGTCGCAGACTACAATCTAAATAATGTAACATATATATATATATATATTTTTTTTGCAAATAATTGACTTTATTTCAGTGTTAAATAAAACACGAGGATGATTTGCCAAAAGTAAAAGACAGAACTTCCTTATTACATACATATATGCGTGCATATGTTTGAATATAATAAACACACTTAAAAATTATCTTCTGTCATTCCATGCTTCTACATAATTTTGTATGATAATTAAGTCTCTAAAGTTATTATATTATTATAGACAGACTATGTTTGCATGTTGAGATGATGATATTACATTATTCTATAAACCTGTTCTTCTGAAAAGGAATTAACCTGAACCCAGGTAGATGGAATAACAATGTAAGTACATACATCAGGGTACTGAATTTTTCAAGTTTTTTTAAAATTAATTCCTGTTACATTTAAAGCTAAATTTTTATGTAATAATGCAAATAGTAACTTTTTTATTTAAGTATTCAAAATCCTCACACAGGATTACATATTTATATATATGAAATATGAGTGTAATCTTTTTGGGCGTAGTTTTTATTTATTTGAGGCCCAGACAAAGAAATTTATTTTTGAATACTATTAAAAAATGGTACCCTATTCGAATATCAGGAGAGCCCTAATCCCAGTTCGCAGGAAGTTCCTGTACAAAATGTAATTCATGCAGTCAAACCTGTCATGACGCTTTTTAAGGGTGTAACCAACACTGGCGATGGAATGTATTTTTTTATTTTTTTTTGGAGAAGGGTAGGAATTTTTGTAAATAACAACAGAAGACGTGTTTTATTTTGAATAAATGCCAAATTCGACAAATATTATTCTTTCTTAGAGACAAACTTTTCTTAAAAGTTCAACGAATATCGATATCTTTTTAGATTTGGCTTTTACCAAAAATTTTATATATAAGAATTGGTTTTTTTGTGTGTGTGATAAATATAAAATTAAGCAAACGTTGCAGCCAATGGTCTAATTGGTTCCAGTGTCACTGATTTTAAGTTTTGAAAACTGGATTTGGACGCATAGCCCAGAATATCGGGTTTAAGAGATTACCTGAACTAACCAGTCACCAGACCACATAATACAAATTTGACTGACAGATGTATATCTGAACCCATTTATAGAGTATAAAATAGCACTTCTATCTACAGGAGTGTTTATATCGAAGATAGATTTTAATATTTGGTACTATCCCTCATTATTTGAATATTTCATGGTGTTCAATTGATACATTATTGGTACGGGTACTATGGTATTAAAAGATTCATTTTATAAAATGACTATAACCTTAAATTCTTGAATCCTCTGAGGATTTCGATTATGTTTTCTATTTATGTCATTCTTAATTTTGTATTAAAATAAGTGTAATGCCATTTACATATCCAAAACTATGCATATAAGCCCATTTCACAAATTTAAAATCCTTTTATGCGTGATGTTTATTACATAACACACTCTTTAAAACAAATTTTATTTAAATTTATTAAAACAATACTTATAAATCTACTCAGGAATATGGGTATCTTAAATTTTTTTTAGCCTAATGTACATATGTAATGTCTTATACGATCATAAAAAAAAAATGGTCGTAAAAACTCTTAGACAAAAAATGTGTAATTATTGATAGATTGGCCATGAAGAAGAAGAAATATATGTATACGAGTACTTTTGCAATGAATTAAATCTCCTGGAGTAGAAAAAACATTAATGACATTTGATCATTGTATTTATTTATTCTCAAGAGTCTTTTATATCAGCACATCAATCACAAATGAAGGAATTCAAATAAAATGAAAGAAGATATTTTTTTCCTTTTTTTTTTTTTTTGTTTTCAAAGGATTGAAACTACTTCAGTATTATGATAATCGCACGGGATTATGTAATCACATATTTCTGTAGTGGTTTTCTGCTATGTAATTAGGATTTGAAAAACAGAAATGATGCTTAAGGCAAAGTAGTATTATGAGGAGTTTTGCTTGTTAATACATATATACAATAACATGCTACTCTTTGGATTTTCTTGAACCACTATAAGATTAATATGATTAAACTCATACTATAAATAAGTTATTTTTCAAAGACAACATGACGTATAAGGCTTAGAAATAGATGACAATATCAGTCAATGTAGTAGTTGTTCCTCATTTTGACTTCTAGCAAAAAACATTTTATATTATCCACAATGCAATTTTCAAAAACAAAAGTACTGTTGTAGAAACATTGAAAATTTAGTGCCTGGAAACTACGATTTACGGAATGCATTGTTTTTTTGTTAACATTGGAAGAAAACTGCTTCAGAATTGTATCAAATGCTTATCAAAGCTTATGTAGAGCATGCTCTACGCAAATCACAGTGCTTTGAGTGGTTTAAAAATACAAATCGGGGAATTTCTGCGTGAGAAACATGGAATCTGGAAAACTATAGGACAAGTTTGAAGACACTAAAATACAAATGACTTGCATGCTCAACAAGAACTCACAGATCAATTGAATTTGAAACAAGAAGCCGTCTCCATACCTTCCCATGAGAAAGATCCAAAACAGTGGTTCCCAACCTGTGGATTTCAATACCAACTGGGGACGCTACAGCCTTCTAAGTAGTTGTATCTTTGATACCAAATATACTTTGTTTATACTCGCGTGTCAATATCAACTTTCTATAATGATAATAGTCAAATAAACTTAAATTTGTTTTGTAAAATTTACGATTGTCCCTGATGAATCGAGAAACAAGTATTTAGAGAAAAAAATATAATGCGTAATTTTTAAAGTATGGATTTACTTTGTACCTTTTATGTACATGTGCACAAATGGCTAGATGATGGATTTAGCTCAAAAGAGGAACACCTTTTTGAGTGTGGTATTTTCAAATTCTCAAACACGTGGAGGGAAATGTAAAGTTAGCAATGGCAATACTTCGAATAAAATATTTATATTATCCTACCTGGTATTCACAAATCTTCTATCATCAAAATTATTGTATTGAGCATGAACATTGCTTAAGAACAATTATAATACCTTTTTTCGGCTGTTTTTCCATCTGTTATCATACATTCAATGCTATTGTTAGAGTTGTTTGATTTTCCCCCAACCCTTCTATTATTCACAATAATATATACCAAAAATACACAACATTATAAAGTAAAAATAAATTAGAGGAAAACAAAAATAAAATAAAAATAATCCTTAGCTCAAACAATTTAACTTAAAGATAGCCAATGAAAAATTAAAAGATTTTATTTATATTTAATTTGTTTATCTTAAAATTCTAAGCTAAAACAATTTACTATAATTAAATAATAGGTAAATTTCTATTGTAAAACCTGTTTGTGTACATCCCTTTTTGTTGTTTTCGGTCCATTTGATGTAGATATAATCAAAACTGCACCCCTTTGTACACTTTATGAAATGCAAAGTACTTACTTTTGTAAATAAAAGGCAATTTTTTCAAATGTTTGACCTAGTCATTTATTTATTGTCATTGACATTGCTAACTTGCCACGCACTTTCTTCAATTATAATGAAAAAGACAAATTCGTTAATCTTCTTTTCTCTTCATTTACACAATTCCCTTTTTGAATTCGTATTTAATATAAATTCATTTTCCCCGTTTGTTTAACAATTCTTTTTTGATTTTTTTGGTGGATTTTTGAATCTACAACCCATACCTTAAAAATAATTTGAAACAGGGGGAATCGATCTATGTCGATAATGTCTTATCCCTCAAGAAAGTAAATATTGAACCAAATTTGATTTCAGTGTATGTAATATGGGAGGGAATCAATGTAACATTTATAAATAACTCAACAATAGTTGAAGTACTAAAGAATCTTTCAATCAAAGCCAAATTTTATGAATTACATTTTTGGAAATTCCGTGATTGAAAGACAAATTTTTCTAAAATAATACAATTATAATCAATAATCGTACGTTAAAGTAGGATACTTTTTTTTTTAAATAAATTTAATTTCAAAGTTAAATGTTGGATGAGTAATTTCGTCATTTTGACCACAGCATTATTAAATGGAAATTATTGCATAATTCTAATAGAGAAAACAACTTGAGTCCAGGTTATATTCCATTGCTTGAAAAAATGAGAAATTCGTGAGGAGGGAGGGATTAGAGTGAGTAGCTTCCTGTGGTGGGTGTACTAAAAAAACATGGAGTATAGGTATGTTAAAAAGTGGGGAAAAAGTTAAAATATGGATTAAAAATAGACTCTTACATTGTGCACGAAGTGTCTCTTCCCATTAATACCTAAATTATTAAAATCTATAGATTATTCACTGAGAAATCCGGGGATTCGAGGTCGAAAATTCAATCCTTCGTTTCCTTCAATCGCACAAGCTAAGAATATGTTTCTTAAGACTGGCGTATTAAACATGACGCACGGAGTTATTTTAATATCAACTCACTCAAATTATGTATTTCTTCATTTAGGACTGTCGTAGTTTCAATCACGGAACCTACACTTTCTTAGATGTGAACTGTACAAGGTTCAGTGACTATAAATGAATGAGCTTAGCACAAACATGACAGTCCTCTCATAATTTATTTATTATCAATTTTGATATTTTTTCAATTATAAATAGAAAAATGTTCCAGGTTCCTTAGGCTTAAAAAAAATTTATGTATCAATTAAAAGGATAATTTTTGGTCCAAAACGCCGCTGCTAATTTGAAGATCAAAAATAGCTCTATTATTTATTAGCGAATACAAACTTCTTCATCTCAAAAAAACTGATTCCGTCTTCTTAAAATTCTTATCTGTCAACTGGAAGGTGTGATTTTATGTTCCAAACTTCCAATCAAATCCGCACTTCATTGCATCCTCTATTCATTAACGACTAAAAACTGCTTCATCTCATAAAAACGGATTCTGTATATATATATATTTTCCACAAATGAATAGAAAAATGTTCAATCTTCCTTAAATTTAGAAAAAAAGAAGTTCTATTAGTTGATATGTTCATTTTAGCCCAAAACAAAGAAAATAATTTAGAGGTCATTTAAAGTTCATATATGAAGTTTTTATTGTAACTTTTTCTTGAATTTGTTTTATGACAATATAGTTTATATACTCTAGAACATTATTGGTGTAATTTTTTTGTATTGTCTTTAATTCATCAATTTTTATGATTGAAAAGATGTATATATTTATAGTGTTATATGATTCACAAAACTTATTATCGACCAGCTGTTCGAACAACTTAATACTTTGGAGAGAAAAAAGATTATTTCTACTTCTGATCTGTTTAAAATTTTGTAAATGCGCCATTTTCATTTCTTGCACAGTTCATTGTTATCATTTCTTTTGACTAAGATTCATCTAATCCAATTTAATAGAAGTCAATGTTATAGACAGGGTTATGTATTTTTCTTTAGAAGAACGAGAAACATAAACTAATAATTAAAACAATAGTTCATTATGCTCTTAAAAATTATAAAAGTTATGTTAAAACAAAAGTACATAATCCTAATAATCTACATAAGGCATTTATATTGTGAATTTTTTGATCGAGGTTACGTGAATCCTGAACATAATTCATAAACATAGTTTTTGTTTACTTATTATTTCAACCATCTTGTCTCTTCAATCTTTCCTTTTTAGTTTCTTTATTTAAAACTACATTTTTATGCTCCTCAACCCCTAATAACTCCGAGCAATGACGGGTAATACCGCTGTTGATCAATAAATGAGAAAATAATTAAAAACCTTTTTCAATATACATAAGCTTTTATTAAGAACCATATTTCTAAAAAAAATATACGAAAACGTTATAATAATTATTGGTTTTCATTTACATATGAACATTAATGTTTCTAGAAATGATTACACCTTATGTAATGTATTCAAAGAAAAACAGAGACCCTTCAAAAGCAATATGTATTTATCCAATTTAATCTTAGTTATTGAAGTGGCAACATAGATATAACCTTTAAAAGATCTGGTTTTGCCGCTATAATTATGTTGTATATATATATATTTTATGTACGACAGGAAATACTAACCTATGATAAGACATAACTTATAGCCAGTACATAGGTAGGCAGGTCTAATTATTTTAGATTCATATATGGAGTGAGCAAATACACCTTAGTCATTTGTAAATAATGTATAATTTATCCTTTATGAAATTATTGTGAGTTTTTTATGTTCCTATTAGGAATTTACTATTAAGTACCAGGCCTATTATATCATTAAATATATTCATCAAGGACTCTAAAAATTTAAAATTTAATGTTATGTAAATAGATGTGGATTTTTGAATTTTTTTCAAAAAAAAATTAATTTTTGGAATAAAAAAAAAATCGAAAAACTAAGACCCCTTCCATAAAAAGTTTAAGCCTTCGGACACTCCTGCCGAATCAAAAAAATTGTTCTCCAACATAATTTGAACACTTGATATTCAATCTATTAAGTGCTCTGTATTTTTGCCTCAGCCCATTTTGCCGAAGGGAATTTGTCATATTTAAAATTTTTTAATAAATAAATTAACAAGATATTTTTCTTTTCGTGAAAATGGATATTCCTTATGAATTTTTTAATTCAAAAAATCTAATGTTTATTTTTATAAAAACCATTGAATGCTTATGGTCTTTTAGAATAATAGTGAAATTATGTTTTTCCTTCATATTTTGCTTGATGGTCAATCAATAAATCTTTTCTTACATGGATGATCCATTTTATCTAATGATAGTTTATAACGGGCATAAAATTAGCACTTATTCTATTCGAATTGTTATCCTGTTTTTTATTATTGTTTTTCATATTATACTAATTTTAATACTTGGTTTGTCTTTGGTTCGAATTAACTACGTAGTGAGATCTTATTGGTGTATACATTTAAATTTAGGGGGATATATTACCATTGTTATTCAAACATAAAGAATCATTAATACCGTTCTAAAGTAATACAAATTACATATTTTCAGGCTTGTAAGGGTTTTGCTATTTTGGCGTTCTGTTCATTTTATTTCCCTTCGTTTAGCATTCATCGTTCAGACATTATTTCTGTTCTGTTCCACGTGTTATCATAAGTTTGTACACTTATACACTATTACACAGCAAATTATGACTTCCATTATCATAAAGTTTGTGGAGGCGTAATTTGAGAACTAGTTTGTAAAATTGGTTAAACACAATAATCCGGTGAATATTAGCCTAGTAAGGAGCTACAACTAATTTAAATTAGTTGATTCATTATAGGATTATATATATATTAAGCTTGGTTTTTGGATTTTTTTTTGAAAAAAAAAAAAATTCTTGGAAGAAAAATTTAAAATTTTTGTTTCGAATATTAAATTTTTGATAACAAATTTCAAATATTAAATTTTTTGATAACAAATTACAAAATCCACGCAAAAAAAAAAAAAAAATTTTTTAAAAAAATGTACAACTGTTCACAAAAAAAATAATTTTAAAAAACAAAAATCCACAAATATAAACAAAAAATAAAATTCTTTGGAAAGCAATTTCAAAAACCTAAAGAGTTTCACATAGAAATGAAATTGTTTGGCTAAAAATTTCCAAAATTTAATGTCAAATATTGAATTTATCTATAGCTATTCACAGCTAATTAAATTTTTGGTATAAAAATTTCAAAAAGTCCATGACAGTTCACTAAAAATTAAATATTGAGGAAAAAAATGTCAAGTGTTAAATTGTTTGAAAAAATTTCAAATATTAAAATTTCAAGAAAAGACCAAGAAGAAACCTTGGTTTTCTATAAAAAATAATATTTTTTAGAATTTAACATATTATTCTATATTGTGCTTTTGGCCTCACACTATGTTACTAACTTATTTTTTTTTTCATATACGCTAGCAAAGACCTTTACTATTTTTAAAATTCTTCCTTCTAATACGCCCTAAATTACTTCATCATTAGCAAATGTCGTTTAAAGTGTTAAACTAATTAACAGTAATATAAGGAAAGCAAACAAATTTGAATGAGTTAACTTTATATTTAAAAAAATTAACAAGCAATTCGGTGACATAAATATGTAGCAACATTTTTGCTATATAATAAAATATTATGATATCTTAGAGAAAATTGAATTAAAACCATGATGCAATGAATTTTCAAATGAATTAAAAGAACTTAACTTATTTATCATAAAATAAATGGATTAATAAAGAATAATCTTTAATTCCTTCAGCCACACATTCATTTATTATTATTCAATTATCTCCTTCATTTCATAACTATTCTCTTATTTAACAGTAAAATCGAAAAAATAGACTTAGTAGGTAAGAAAATAGTGATGTGAAGATTAATCGGAATCAGGAATCAGAATTTGGAAAATAATGTTTAATTTCCGATTCGGATTCTTATTTATTACGGGTGTTTAATTATTTATTACTATCCTCAGTTATGAACAAATCAAGGAGTTGTTGAATTTTATTAAAAATTTAATATTTTAATTTTTTTCCTCATATTTAATCTTTTAATTTAGTTTCTAAAATTTGATTTTTTTAATTTCTTTTTAAAATTTAATCTTTTAATTTCTTTTTTAAAATTTAATCTTTTGATTTCTTTTCTAAAATTTAATCTTTTAATTTCTTTTCTAAAATTTAATATTTAAATCAGTATATTTTCAAATGTTTTTCAAAAAATTCTTATTAGAAGTTTAATTTTTGATTTTTTTAGAACAGCTGGAGAATTTTGTAATTTTTTTTCCAAAAAATTTAATTTTTTTCAAAAATTTTAATTTTTTTAATATCTCAAAACTTAGATACTTTATATTTTCTTCATATTTTTGTTATTTTCTTCCAAACTATATCATTTATAGAAAAAATTCTAAAATTCCCCCCTCGAAAAAAAAAAAATCCTGTGGACGCCTCTGATTGCAAAATGGTATTATTTAACTAATATTTAAAATATTAAATATTCGGCAGGGGGAATTTTTACTAGAATTGCATCAGAATCGGCATTAGGATTTATTTTTAAATCTTCTCATCACTAAAAATAGAAGTGTTCATTCCATGCCCTGGAAAACTAGTTTGACTATTTATTAGGTTATATTTGAACACAAGTAGAGGCAAATCACTACCTTTTAATAAGCATTTATTGCTGTGACTTGAAATATACTAACACTAAAAACTTGTTCGTATAGTTACTTGTATAATAAATCATTAATATAGTATGGCCACAAAAATATATTCATGTATATTTCAAACTTTCCTCCAAATTATGTACAAATATTGGGAACTACTTTATGACTATGTGGCAATACTCGGGATTATATTTTGGAAGGGGTTTAATTTAAGGAATCTTTTGAAAAAAAAAAAAAAAAAAATTTCAAAATTATAGCTATTTAAAAAAATATTTTTTCTGAAAAAAATTGCAAAAATCTATAGTTATTCACAAAAAAATTTCAAAAATTTGGTTTTTGAAATTTTTTTACTATTTTACTATTTACAAAAAAATATAATATTGATTAAAAAATTAATATTTATAAGTACCTATGGATTTCCAAAATTTAGTTAAAAAATAATAATTTCCTCTAAATAACAATTGGTTTATTGAAATTTGTTTCCAGAAAATTAAAAATATTTTTTCAAAAATTTAATAATTTCAAATTTCATTTTTATTAATTGAAAAAAAAAAATTAATAAATGAAATTTGAAATATTAAATTTTTGGAAAATATTTTAAATTTTTGGAAACAAATTTCAATAAACCAATTGTTATTTAGAGGAAATTATTATTTTTTTAAACCAAATTTGGAAATCCATAGGTATTTATAAATATTAATTTTTTAATAAAAAAATTTGAAAAATACAAAGCTATGTACAAACATTTAAATATTTTGGAACAAAGTTTCAAATATGAAAATTTTTCTCTGCTGCATAACTAGCCCGAATTACAATAAAATTTCCAGTAAAAAAAAAAATTATTTAACCATGGGATACTACAGCCCCTCTACCCACCCCTTGTGGATGTCTCTGATACTCCCAGATTACCAAAGTTGAATTTGACTTAAACAGAGGAATATACACTACTAGTGGTAGTATCGGCAGTGTACTGAGTTATTAGGAGTCGTTTATCAGACAAACCTGATGAATTGTTGCAGACCTGTAGTGAGCGAGGGATTCCAAAAATCAGAAATGCAAGGGAGTCCTCTCAGCAAATGCTCACAAAATGAAATCATTATAGCCAGGGACAATTCAACGTGGATTTCGTTACACGTGACTCCCCCTCACAAATGCACTCTTCACCATTGGCAAAAACTGATCCTGAATTCCGAATCCTACTCTCAAGAGGGTTTGATTTAAAAACTCTAGCGTCTAGAGTTTTTATCTCTCTCTGTCTTTGTTTCTCTCTCTTTCTCAGATATGGCATGTAAATATATAGACTTTTTTATGAAATCAGTTCAAAAATGAGTTTTATCCTTTTAATATTGTCTTTCACCTATCTCAAAATCGACAATGATTTAGAGCGGTTTTGTATTTTTTGGAGGGAGTTCTTTTTATAAATTAAAGTGTATTATTTCAGCTATCAAATGATATACTTTTAAAATTTTTGAATATTAAAGTTTTGAACCTATGAGCCTCTGAACAAAAATCACTTATTCTCAAACAAAACTAAGATAACTCGAGTTATAAGCATAAAACCTACATTTAAATTTTTTTAACACTAAGCTTCGATCTTTAATGCCAAATGCTTAAAAAAGGTTGAACCTGAAAAATAGCCAAAAAAAATAAATTATATGCTATTTTTCTTGAGGCCATAAGGCAAACAGAGAAAAAAGTAAGGCCATATTTAGAATCACAGGATCAAATTCTACTAAGTTGAGCATATGATGTTCTAGTGCTTTAAAAAAGTGTGATTTTGTTGGACAGTGTAATTATTTTAAGATTGTTATGATTTAAATTCTCACTCTCAATCTTTGATTCAAAAATGGTCCTAAACTTTTTAAGTAAATAGTATTTGAATAAGTTTTAGAATCCTCATCTTCACTTTTCTGATATACTTCATCCTCCTTAATAATGAAATTGTATGCATCGTGTGGAAGTTAAAAATAACATCCAATACATTTTATCTCAATGAAGAAAATATAAGTTTGATCAATAAGATATAACGGATTTCAATATCAAAAAATATTTATTTATTAAATATTCACATTCTATAAAAAAAAAAATAAAAGTCAAAATAAGGTTTTAATATTAACAATAAATTATTAAAAATTATATATAAACATCCACAAATATGATATTCATATTTTTATAAATGTTTTTCTTGCAGTTCGGTTATCAAACTATCCAATCACGATGAGTAAATGCATCTGTAATAGTTTTAACATTTACAGACAGTCAATGAGAATTATTCCTTGCAAATCCAAAATATAGTCGCCCTGATCTTTCAGGTTGACTCCTCGATTCAAACAAATGCCTCACAGAAAGAATTCACCAATTTGGATTAAAGTTGGTGTGTGTTCTTCCTAGTGATGCTACTAAATAAACATAGCCTCGATACGCGCCACTAGAGCCTTTCTTGGACTTTGCACAAATTTTCAAACGGTCCTCGTACAAGAACAAATATCGGTATATTTTGATACACATCCAATAGTGTTGTCTTGGTCCTTATTTAGAAATGAAGACTGCAGTTCAGTCAGCCCCATCCAGCCTAGTCCAAGAAATCCCTTGTGACGTCAATGAGGATGTTTTTCCTCCTTTTAATTATTCAGTTATATAATATAATAAATTATAAAACCAAGTAACAATATAATAAGTTCGTTTTATGTTGTATTTTAATGAAAAATATAATATGTTTTGCAAGATACGTACAATAATCTTAATACATATTCTGTATATCTTATTTGGTTCAACAAACCATCGATATTTTTATGAAAAATTCCAAGGACCAACGGTAAGGGATCGGTCCCAAGGACCAGTCTTAGGACTGGTCCTAAGACTGGATTGGACCGAATAAATAAGTACCGACACACCACTAACAACCAAGCATAAATATACTGCATTATGACACATCGTAGCATATTATTTCTTATATTGATTAAAATCTAAATTAAGAATAATGTAATAGTCAGTTTTTAATTATTACTAAAAGTGATTTATTTACTGCACAGAAAATGATATGACTTATTGAATGGCTCTGACATCACATTTTCCCCCCATTTACATCAAGAGATTTAGGAACTTCTATCTTGTCAATCCTTGAATCTAAACCAATACATTCTAATTTAAACGAATTTCTTTTTGAAAGATCATCATTAAGTTTCCTTATTCCCTACCTCTTTCTTCTAACCTTTTTGCAGAAATAAATCAATAAAAACAATATTTTGTAATTATCCAGGAATATTTAAGAGTAATGATGTATATTAGAGAAATTATTTTTATCTATGTGTGGCTGTATTATATTTTAAATACATAAGTAATTAAATTAAGAGGCTGAAAAATAGTAATTTCGATGCAAAAAGGGAAAAGTGTTTTGTTATCTTCTTCGTTTTTACTATTAAATTATAGAAATTCTGCTTTCTATATGAAACTGTGTGCGCACAAGCCCTTATTGCTTCTTGAATCCTCGGAAAATCCATTGACAATATATTCATTGTGTGATAATACACATATTTTCTGTATTATAATTATGTTAAATGACACATATTAAAAAAAGTTTTACTTCATATGGAAACCTTTGATCCCCAAATGGGGGGGGGAGGGGGTTCCACAAAAATACATTTATTTAGCTTCATTTCTATTATTAAGACAAAACTTCGCCATAGTTAAACCTTTGCCATCTCAATTTATTGTTTTGGACGATACCCTGCATATATATATATTCTTGAGATTTCATTAAAAATGTATTGTAAGATAAGATAATTATTCATCTTATTCATGAGCCAAAAAACACCTACATAATATGTAAATATATAGAACTTTTCATCCCCAGTACTCGTACAATGTACACTCAAATACGCACTTGAAATGCATAAGAAAACAAAATACAATTAAGAAAATGTCAAATAACAGTAACATTTTTATGGGTGTAGAAGACCTGGGGTCAATGATCTCATTACCTAAATACATGCATAAAATGTTGTTAAATTATGAGCAATTATTAAGACGCTCAGGAATTGGCTCTTAAACAATATTTAAAGTGGCAAAAAACAACAACAATAATATTTTTGCACAAAATCTTTGTAAGTGGTCATGTTATGTATGTAGTTTTTGGTACAGTAAATTAAAGTATATGGTCAAATAGAAATAAATATTAGTTTTAATATTTTTGATCGGTTCGATCTTATGGAATTTTTTTTCGAAACCGATCTGGATCAATATTTCGGTCCAAACCAAAGACAGAGCGTAGATCGAAATCCAATTTGTAGATTTAAATTGTAGACCGTCAACCTGGGGACGATAGCGTCTTGGCGTACGAATCATTTAGACAACGGCCAACCTTTTTCCCTTGCTATATGTTTGTTTGTTTACCTATTTTAACAAAACTTTTTATTCTTAACCTAGGCACCCAACCTCACATTTCTTGTATATAAGAAATCCTGTAAAATTAAAATTTTCTAAGTTATACATCCTTAAAAATTTTTTTTTTCTTTTTCTTGTGGATAAAAGATGGTATGATACAATTCAGGACGGCTTGATAGATGTCCACTATGAAATATTAAAATTTGATTGCTAAAACAAATGTTTTGTTTAGTACCAAGTGGTCCGTTAAAATCTGAACATATTAAATTTGAAACTTCAACAAGATATATAATTAATAAATTACGGCTCTGCACGCCTTAATCTCGACATGCACCCAAAAGTTGTAGTCAAGGGTGTTGTCATCAGGGCTGTAGGGAAGAGCGGCTAAAGTGTCAAACAAGAGTTCTAGGAACTCAAGAGACTCATTTAAAAATTATCCAAAAGAGTCTTGCAACTGAGGAGATAGATTTCTTTCATTGCCGGGGGGGAGGAAAGAGGCCTCTCCATCCTCAAAAGGTTCTTTCTACCTACGTTTTTGATAGCTCTATCGGCAGTCTTGTGTGAAATCTTGAGGATCTTTTTATGTGTCCTCATTGACGTAAGGGGATTCGCCTGGGCTGTTTTCTTTATCTCCTCAGGGACAGTTTGACCCTTTTGACAAAGCATTTATTCCTTTTCTACGTTTCGTACCTGCTGAAGGTATAGACAGAGGTCCTAGAGACACCCAACTACTTTGAGTGAGTGAATTTGTTGATCACGTTCAAGTGTCATTTTCTGGACTTGTACGTTAGCTCAATATATACTCTTGTATAGGGAGAGTAACACTGAGCATATTTTGAGAAGTTAAAAGGGAAAGTCGTTGTTGAACTCCCTATAGAACTGAGTATCGATATATGAGTAATTCTTGACACCATATTTCCTTGCTCGATACGGAGTGGGATTGGTTTTATTTCCTACATTTCAATGTTCCTTGATGTTAACTTAATAATACGTCATGACAATTTAGTTACTCTCCTCTCACAAAACATCAACACACCATTAGTCAACAATCTTCAGCTCATTAGTGATATTAATTGATAACAAAAAAAAAAAAAAAAAAAAAAAAAAAAAAAAAAAAGAAGTTTTATTCCTCATTGTGTATTCATTGACTTTATTGACCTTATAGACTCCAGGTCTAGTCAACCCATTTCTTAGATGGGTTGCTCATTGGTGTTGTGTCTTCAATTGTCTCAATTCTTTCGAAGCATTATATACAATCAAAGTATTCAATTCTTGTCTTAAAGTTAATGGACAACCATTTTCCTTGCAATTTTTTACAGAGATATCAACGAAATTGATGTTATTCTCACACTACATTTTGTACAATCCAATAAAGATCTCTTTATGAGGCAATCCAATTATAGTTATTTTGAATACGGTTTTGTAATATGTGCTTCATGAATTTCAATTTGAATAAGTAGTTTGTATTTTTGGAAGAGAAAGAGATGAGATAAACGTTTTCCTTAGTGTTTTATTTTTAAGGCAACAAAATACTTATTTTGTATCTTGTAACGAGCTTATGTACTACTCTAGATATCTAGCTCATGCATGAATTCATTTTTACATAAAATGAAAAATGATGGCATGTATAATGTATGTTAATATTGCTTGATAGAAAACAAAAATATGTTTTAGCATGTTTATTTCCTCTTTTCTCCATTGTATTTAAAAAAAAAAAACTAAATTATGAATACATATAATACAGATTAGATGTACAACATTGTGAAAAATATATTTTATTTCTCAGATATTACATGATTGATAACGTTTGCTACTAGGGTTTCACATTTTCCGGTAAATTGTCTTGAACCAGTATCTCATACCAAAAATGTGTTTATCTGTGATATCCCGTTAATAAATATAGTTAAATTTTAGTATTTGTTTTTATATTTTAAGGCCGTCCAATACCATGCTATCAAAGAGCGTTTCCCAAAGTGGACAATACCATCTCTCTGGAGGCGGTATTTTATTGTCAGGGGGTGTTAATACGAAAAGGGGTGATTATGGGGAGTAGAGCACAAAAGCGGGGATTATATATTATTACGTATAAAAAAATTGATTTATAAATTTTAAAAAATGTGGCTACACTTTATATGTTGAATATTATCCGGTTGATGTGAAAGAAGTACATAATATCAAGATTGTATTATGGTACTTGTTAGTGCCTTTATATTTTATCCTATTCTCAGTATACTATTACTCTCAAATACAAGCAAACTACATAGACCTTATACTTATACTTTAGTTAAAATTACTAAAAAGAAAACTTCAAGCAAATACTTAAAGGACGTCCAGTAATTATAAAACTGTATTAAGATATTTTTGCATCAATAATTTTTTATATCTCTAACTGTTTAAACCAAAAGTATATGAAAATCAAGAAATCTATTTGTCTGCTGCTTCGAAAATGCTCAAGGCATGAACAACTATTGGAAATATTGTTTAAATCAGTTTACAACTATCACAACTGTTTTCATACTTCCTAAAACATATTTTCCCTGATTGCTAGATCTGGTAAGGCTTACATGATTGGGCAGTGAGAAAGGTCATGAACAATGTTGTACATCAGTCACCAGGCAAAATTATGAAGTCTATACTGTAATGTATTTGTGTCTCCTTCCCTCTGATTCTCTTTTATTGTATTTTATTGTATGTATATATATTTGTAAAGTACTGATTTTACCTTTTGATAAGTATAAAGCGTTTTGTATTCTAGGTATGTATATATCAGAGTAGGTTTTTGTATTAATAAGAATATAGATGTTCCTATAAACAATCCTTGTCTTATTCCTCCACGCCTTTCCTTCTCCTCATTTCTCCCTTTTGTCATGAATCCCTCCTTTTAATAAATAATTGGTACCTCGTCACCTTTGTCAAGACGTAACATATACCTCCCACTTATAACTCAGTTCAAGGAAAAATAGATTAAGTGGCTGAAAACTTAGACGATAAATTGTGAAGAATTCTTGGTGCAACATAATTTAGCTTGCAGTTAGATGAGTCCATTTTACTAAGAGAAAGGAACATGTGCTACTCTCTTATTTTTGTTTTTGTCAAAGAGGAAAAGTTGGTTCAAGAAATGATATTTGTGAGAAATCTTATAATAAACACTGAAGGAGAGTTGGTATTTGATATCATTGATGCTTTTTTTTTTCAAGAGAAAAACAACACGCATGCTAACATTCTTGAGTTGCTATAGTTAGAGCACCATCCATGCTAGGTCGTCATCGTTGCTTCATAAGTTTCTTGAAAAGCCGTAGCGGATGCACTTGTAGTGCTTTGTGCAATTCATAAGGAGCATCTGGTAGTATAAAAATCTTAGTGGTCGACTTTACAAATTAATTAATACTGTTATCACACACAATTAAATAAGATCCTAGCAGATTCCCTCCCTTCCAGAGTGTTTTGAGAGGTTGGCATTGATAATGAAGAAGAATTTTAACGTTTATTCCGATACACAAAAGTTACATGGCTATCAAAAGGAAACTTCATGATACTTTTATTGTTTCTTCGAGTTTACAACTGGGTTTAGTGATAACGGTAGAAACATCAATGATGATATTGCTTACTGACATATATTTTCACAAAAATCAATGAAATTAATTTGCAATTGTAAAGACATCTCTTAAATCTTTCCATTCTGTCATAATGACGACAATACTTATTAAAAAATCGTTTAACACTTTTTTGAAATGACAGTAATTTGTTAATTTTCTTCTCTATTGTTGAAAATAATGAAATTAATATTTGTATTATTTGATTTTAATATATCATTAATTATTATAAATTATAGATATTAATTCCAAATTTCTTCACTTTACTCAATAAAAGAAGTCTAGTCAGTTTAATTTCCATATTTGTGAGATTAAAAGCAGATAACATATGTTCATCAGTTTTAATCGTTTATAATTACACATTTTGATAATGTATAAATAAGGTATCCCAAGTAATCACAATCACAAACTAGACGCACGTACTGATTGATTTGCTAGAGGAATAGAAAATGTTCAATCTTTCTGTACACTCTGAAGCAAAATCCTTATTTTGGAAAAGAGTGCAAATATGCGCATATTTTTTTTTTATATACTCTTCATTAATGATGTATCTAACTAACTCCATTGATGTGTTTTTTTGTGAACACTTGTTCGTGTATACTAAAACATAAAAAATTTATGTATTTCAAAATTTTCCAATAATTAAAAAGTATTGAAAAAAAGTCAACATATTTTGACATACTGTTACCTCTGGGAAAACATAAATTATAAATGTCAAAGAGAAAGGAAGTCAGTTTAAGATGATTTAAATGTCATAATCATAAAAATAGTAAATTAAAAAAAAAAAAAATTATGTTGTATTTTTTTTTAATATATGAATTTAAAACTTACGAAAAATAACTGTAAAATACCTATCACTAATGAATTGAAATATTTTCATTCAAAATTGTGTAGAAAGCTCTAAATAGCATTCAAACTTTAACTCAATTATAATATATTATTAGTATAGTCTCATACGTATAATATACTTGCGAATTCAGTTATATAAACAGTATTACTGTTCATTAAATTGTTTTTTAATGCCTGAATAACAAAATATAGAGACATTTTTATTAGATCTATAAAAAAACTTAATTCAACAATATTAATATTTTGGATTTGCCCGTTTTTTTCGGTGAAATCAAGCACTGTGCGACACTTTTTCTTATAACTTTAGTCTTACCTACATATAGGTACTGTTTGATCAACAAGAATAACCACTTGGGCGCCCTCTATCCAATCAAAATCTGATATGATCTCAAATTGTAAGCACTAAGAGGAAGTTCAATTTCGGTGGAAAAAAATTAAAAAAATAGAACGTAATATTTGGGCTATAAAACTTTTCTTTGAGCTTATATTTTATAATGTTACTAGCAAAGGATTATCTGGCGTTACTCGGGTTTACGAGTGTACGGAAAATCACATTGACAATGGTCAATATCATTCTTAGGTATTTTTTGTCCTCTTCGGTGCGGGCAAGCATTATAATATATGTATCATTATTAATCTTTTAAAATGGTGTTATAAACTTCACATAATATACCCACATATATATTTATTAAAAAATTGTATAGATGAGAAGTCAATTTTTTATTTTTGTAAAAAAAAAAATTACTTAATCGAAGTTTGCAAAGAAAATAACAATTTTGGACTAATGTTGCTAAAAAGTAGTAAAGAACATTTATTGGAATTGTAAAGAACATTTATTGGAATTGTAAAGAACATTTATTGGAATTGTAAAGAACACGAACCTACCAATATTGTTTTCTTACTTGCAAAAATATAAAAGGTTTAGAGTGTCGTAGAAAAAATAACCCTCGATAACTGCTTCATTTTCCAAATATTCCAAAAATAATGAGATTAAAATATTTTTGGGGAATTAAAATACTTTTTTGAATGTAAGATTCAAAAGAGGTACCCATGCAAAATTTCAGCCTCCTAGGTCCAACGCTGTTATCCCCTACAAAGGACACACAAACAAACACAAACTCTATTTTAAAGTACATATGGATGAGTCATAACTATCCTTTAGAATAATATAAGGTTTTGCCACGGTACTAGAACCCCTTGCATCAGCTGATACGATGCGTTGGACTTTAAAAGTCCTTATACTCAATTATTATTGTGTGAACCATTTCAACCGACTGCCTTCATACTTTTGTATTTTTCTAAATGGGACAATGATATCAAAAAAACAAATTAGAGACGCATTGGAGATAGCAAAAGCTCAGAGATTGAACAGTGGTGCATCGATGGTTAAAAATTTTAAATTATGTTTATTTATTATAGAATTTGGAACGTACAGAAACTATATTCAAAAAATGTAATTTTTTTTTCTTCCTCGAAATAAGTAAATGAGGGAGTGTTGTGTTGGTTCTAGTTTAGGACTGAACACTGCAGTTCCAATCAATTCAGTATTGGTTGGGTCTAGTTTAGTCCACCATATATGCTCTAAAACTATTAAGTAATGTCTTTCATATCGTCGCTCTAGTTGTTTTTATCAGTTCTGGTACAAATAGTCCAAAGGATCGAAGTCTAATGAAGCGGTACCAAAGACTCATAGGACCGATTCTAAGACCGGCTGGACTGGAACGAATAATAAAGGAATGACATAACACTAGAACAATATGTTTTTTAGAGCCAGTGGGTACGCTTTTTGAATTCCGTTACCCAATTCGACCCACAAAAAAAAAAATATATAGTCATTGATGAAAAAGCAAATGTTTGTTGGATAAAACTTGTATTATATAATAATTAAATGCAGTAATTCCTGTAGGTGTAAACCCTCAAAAATTTCCGGGATACCGGGATGCTTCTCATTCAAATGTTACTATCATACATATATTGTATTTCCATTCATGAATGAAATATCAATTACTTATGACCTCGTTTAATCAATTTAAAAGGTATCTGATTTTATTATTCCATGAATGAGGCGTATTTTTGATTTAATTAATTTAATGCAGGGTGTTGCTATAAGTACGTTAAGGTAATTATTTTTTTTACAATGACAAATTCCTGATTAAGATGATTACTAAAAATATGTTGAATAAAACCGAGCGTTGTAAGTAGTTTAAACAAAAACACGGCATTATTTTTTTCAGCGCATAATCAACCAATCTGCCATCTGATTTGCTTAAATTCAATCCCAGATCAACCCCGACAAGAGATTTAAAAAAATGTAAACCAAAAGTTCCATTCAGAGATTATGCATACATGCAATGTGTTAAGAAAGGGATTTTAAGCTCTTTAGAGTAAAGGACAGTCCCCGAGGCTAAATCATCAGAACCTATTAGACTTGATAAGTCTTAGTATCCTGAAGATTCTTAAGATTTGTAGCTGTAATAAAAAGTCAATAAATTTGACATCGACATTTTAATTATGTTGTTACAAACTTACGAATAACATAAATTATACAAAAATCCAAATCTCTAGGCCTACCAAAGATTCAAATTATTTGTAATACAGTCATCATAACTGTAACGATTTCCGCGATGGTGTATTTTTTTATTACAAGATCCGTACAAAAATTGTATTAATTTAATCCCATCTGATATTTAGCAAGGTAGGGATAATTATATTTCATACCAGTTGAGGGTGCTCGTGTTATAGGGCTGAATAGAAGAGAAAGAAACAAATATAGAAAGAGATTAGGTATAATGGATTTTTTTTTTCTCGATCAAAAGTAGCATCTTAATGATCACAGATACTTTTAAATTTGGGTCGAACCACTGCTAAAACTGTTTTTACAAAAATCATTTGTGCAATAAAAAATAAAAGGGTTCGCAAATTTCTTCCTTTGAGACCTCCATAACAAAATCATTTTAATAAAGAGTAAGTTGTGAACTTTTAAAAAAAAATGATACATTTGTCCAATCAATAAAGGAATTAGTACAAAATAATGTTAAAAGAAAAGATATTTAATTTGAAATGAATCAATTAATTATTCATTATTGAACGCTTAATTATTAAAATTTGTTGCTAATAATCAAGCCCTACATATATCTTGTAGAATTAATGTAACATGTGTTTATACTTACTATTTTTTTCAACATATTGTGTGTTTGACAAAATTAAATACGAAAAAGTGTCAGCGCATGGTTTTTTTATGTGTATTTTTTTTAGACTAGTAAATATCCGTCTACGATTTTCATTTGAATCTACGGTTTATATTCCTGACTTGAACTTTGTTTCATATCGGTCTATAAAACCTTATATAAGTTCGAACCCCCAAAAAAAAGGAACTTGGACCGAGTCTAAAGACTAATATCCACATCACCATAATCTATTCCTTGGAACAAAGGATGATGAGTAATTATCAGGATTCATTCTTTTTTTCGTGGAGATGTGAAGAGAAGAGTAACAAAAAATGATTTGAACTTACGACATGGATACATAGATATGTAGATTGAAGTAGATCATTATTTGCTCACTTGCAAGACAAAGAAAGATGAATGATGTGTTTGTGTTCATTGCGTTTCATACATATTGATGATGGAGCATACACTATATAAAATGGAAATCAATGGATTGGAATCGGCAACGCCTTAAAGTGCCTGTCTTGCCAAACAGCAAGGCAATGTGTACTAAATAAATACTACATACATATATTTAAAACCCTTTTATTTTTAAATATCAAAGTACTTAATGCCTACCTTTATCTGATGACTATTTTTTTTGTTTTTTGAATTGATATTTATGTTTGAACATAAATATTTATTAAAAGTTCGTACAAAGATATTATTAAAAAACAGAGTTTTATGGAAAACTATTTATAAATATAGTTTAAGGATCAAAAAGTGCTCCATATTGAATATTCTTTCTTTTTTGTCTTCGCTGTGGTAAAACGTTAGCCCAAATATCAAACGAAATAATATTTCCTAATACACAGTTGATATAGACTCCATTTGCACTCGCAAACATAAATTAAAATGTTAAAAATACAGTGTGTACGGAAATCCGGATAATCTTACATATATTTGTCTCTAGCTTGTCGAAGTTTCGTCATATAAGTTTCATATTCTGGGTATTCATTTATACTGTACTAGTTGATCTTCTTAAGTCATGAAAAGATACATGACCTGGACTTATAAAAAATTCAAGAGATAGACAATGCTCTTGGTCTCCCTGACAATTTGAAGAATTATTTGCAGAAGAGCAGCTTAGCTTTTAGTATGTTTTAATATATCAGTTACAAGACGACGTTAGAGGAAGCAAATAAACACAAATCCCGAGGAGGAATGAAAACTACACATCTTAGATTTAAGAATGGGCTCAAAACTGCCCTATTTTTTGTCCATTCTTGTGGCAAAGGTATATGCAAAGTCTCATAAATTTCAAATAATTTTTCAGAGAGCCCTATAACTGACCTTTAACTGTAAGGAGGTACTACTTATAATGCAGGTATACATAGTGATACAAATCAGTTCCATTTTTTAGAACGCCCATTTTTTTTTGTAGTTGGCAAATTGAAGAGTTAATAAATATATTAATAATGACATCGGAGTAATTCTTACCTAAGTTATTATTCATTTTCCTACCTCCTTGCTACGGCTTCTTGAAGCCGATCTAATAGAACGTCATGAGATCTAAGCTGCTCTCCACCAAAAAATTCTTGTAATTGTCAAGGTAGCAATGTGGATTTTCGATTTCATTTTTTTAGCATACTCAAAAAGATCTCCCGATTGGCAACACTGTGTTATATTATTTGAGATCCATTCAACTTTTTAAAAGGATCGAAATTATGTACTCATTAAATTAATCTTTTCTTTCTAAAATATATAAGGAGTCCTGTAGTTTTAACTTTTAAAGATGATTAAAAGATGAATTTCTAATAAAATACACGAAATTTGGAGTTTTTTCGAAAAATACCCTTCCATTTTTTAACCTTCATAATTCAACATGGCTATGCAAAATATTTTTGACTTTAATTAATATTTAATGGCGCCCCTTGCTACTAATGTTTCCCCCTACCAGGTGGTCCATTGAATGTAGATCACTTACTAAATTAATGAAGGTTGAGCGATTGAAATTAATTCATATTTAGATATAGGAAAGCATACAAAATGAATTACAAAAACAACTAAAATTTGAGCTCTCTATCTAATGTCAAGTTGAGAAAATGAAACTTGAACGTGATCGAATAATTTTCGTATGGGTGTATCCAGTAGTAAAAACATGAGCAAATTTTGAGAAATTGGCAAAATTTGATACAAAATTTAAAAGGCAATCTGGGTTACGACCATTAAATGTCGCTCACATACTATATTTTTGGTAAATGAATGTATTTTCACCATTAGAAGAGGGGGTAAAATAATTAAAACAAAAACACAGATTTTTTTGTTCGGTTATTTAGAAGAAAAGTTTCCATTACATGGTTATAATCCAAACAATGGACAAGAAAGATACAAAACTAATTGAGGATGCAGTGCAATTGGAAGAGGTTGTTGTTTCATCACTCATTGCAAAAACCTTTTATTTAAGAGGAATCTGTCACATCGAAAGATATGATAGGTTCACGAGAGGAAGGCAAGGAACTATTGATGATTTATAATGAGGACGAACGGGAGTTGGGACGCTCGTTGAAGAGGAAACGGGAATGAATAAAGCACAGGACAATAACAAAACTTCAAACCAATATAGAAAAGACTGGCAAATAGTCTTAAGAAACAAGCAAAAAATTTATCAAGATTCAAAAAAGACTGATGGCATGCACAAAAGATTATTGACAAGTCCTGCAAGCGAAGGCCCCAAGGGAAAGAGAGAGAAAAATAATGATTAGGTATAGAAACATTCAAAAAAAAAAAAATCCAGGCTGTTAAATGAAATTTAATATGACAAATCCAAATAAGAATATTATGAGTAACAATGCTCTGCAAAAAACATAAAACCTCAATTATGTCAAGAGGTCATCATAACCAATTGAATAAAAATCAAATTCAAGATCATAAAATCAATGAAGAAAATCCTAATTGTAGAGAGAGGAACTGCCTGGATAACAAAAGAGGGACGTGGACGATGATCAGAAAATTGCCTGGAATCCAAACTAAAAGGCTACAACGGAGAAGTTACTTTTATGGTGTATATGGCATGATTGAAATTAAACTACAAGATTGGAAAGTTATGGTAGTTAACACTTATGGACCAAATTAAGATAGAGCGGAATTCTATGAAGAAATTTACAAAGAGTTAGCACAACTAGACTATTTTAATCTATTTTTGGCTAATGATCTAAATCTGTTCTTTGACAAATGTTTTCAAGGTGCTCATATTTTGAATTGGTATTTTACAAATTGTGCTATTTACCGAAACGTCGCAAGGAGGAGAAATTTTAATTTCAGAGAAGAATTGATCTATATAATAGATCAGTAGTTACCCTAGTTTTATACAAAGCCAATGCTTTGCTTCAATATGCTATGAGGTTGATGATAGAGGAACAAGAGTGCCTTGAAAAACCATTTCACCAATGCTATTTGATCCACATAAAAATACCTAAATTACTCATTGGAGGCGGAATTGGACTTCTTTTGAATATAATAGCCAAAATTTATATCCAGATTTTTATAGATATGTCCAGGGAACCGGACGTTGAATAGAGGAGACAGGTTTCATCCAATGAGCTCCACCAAAGACTCATGATTGGTACTAACCTCATCTATGAAGAAATTGCTGCTCACTCCCCGGTATGGGCTGCAGCTCAATTCATTATTTGGTCAGCTGTTCCTTTATTCAATGGGGATTCTATTCTGGATAGAAGTTTAAGAAGCATGTCTTCTCTTAGAATCTTTGTACTCCAAAGAAATTAGAGGAAGATGTAATGTATTCGGTTCTCCTTCTCTCTGATTTTGTTTTATTGTATTTTCTTCTACGTATACATATTTGTAAAGTACTGATTTTACCTTTTGATAAGTATAAAGCGTTTTGTATTCTATGTATTTACCAGAGTAGGTTTTTGTATTAATAAGAATATAGATGTTCCTATAAACAATCCTTGTATTCCTCCCCACGCCTTTCCTTCTCCTCATTTCTCCCTTTCGTCATGGATCCCTCCTTTTAATAAATAATTGGTACCTTGTCACCTTCGTTAAGACACAATAGAAGAAGCCATGGAAAAAATATTTTAAACTTTCATGACCTAAAGGCGCTAAACCCTTTTAGCAGTGGTAGTTTTTACTAACATTTAAAAAGAGCAAAAAAAAAATCATGTTTCCTTAACCCTTGAATCTTAAAAGGACTTTTATTAAAAGTCCTTTTACGAAGCTCAATCTATTTGTGAATACTATATAAATTTGTTAGGACTTTGTGAAATTTTTTTTTTACTTCCCTTATCCATATTTCGAATGGTAGGAAATTAAACGCCCAAATTCACATTTCTGCTAATTATATGATATATGTACTATATTATATATATATATGCATGCCTTTGTTGATTGGAGGGTTGTCAAAATTCTGCAAAGATTTGTCGCCATCAACCTCTAGGATTTGGAAAATGGACTTTTGAATTTAATCCAAGCTTCAATACTCTTTTGATTATCTAGAAGAAAAAGCTTGATTAAACTCTAAGGCATTAATTGCTCGAATGCTTATACTCTATGAGCCAATATACCCTTACGAACTTAGAGTAATTTTTATAGAATATCCTGCTAGATATACCACCTTTGCCTTGAAGATCCAGAATGCTACTGACACGTCCTGGATACCAGCAGCAAAAGAAGTAAAATTATATTCATTATTATCACTCCAACATAAGAACTACAAAAGTCAATCCTTAGAAGTTTTTGAATTTCTAACCTGGACTCTTGATTGATAGTATTTATTTGGGTTCCAATTATTTTTTTATAGTAACAATTATGGATTTGTTTTGTTGATTAAGTTTTTTAATTATAGGATATTTTGTGGGGTTTTTTATTCATCTGGCCTCTTTGATAGAAATTTTTAAAAGTTTTGATATAAACCAATAACAATAAAATATATTGTTTATTTATGTATATTTATTTAGATAATTGTTTTATATATATAAAAGAACTGTGAATAAAAAAACATTCATCAAGATTGATTCTATATTTATTTATTCATCTTGCAAAATTATGCAAAAAAAAAAAGGATAATTTAGGAATACAATGGAAAAAATCAACACGGTCTAGTGGTCAAAAAGATTCAAAGTTGTGGAAATATATAAATTATACAACGTGATATTACTTTTAAAAGTACCCAAGACTTTGTTACAAAAAATAGATACATAAAAGAATAACAAATGCAAAATCCCTTTTTTGTTTGATTGGAACTATTTTTTTGCTATGGCATTTCCATTTGACAAATTATAATTCGAATTCTTCTATATACATGTAAGAATATGTATAATTAAAAAAAGTGGGCATTTTTTTTTTACGTATAAATATATTTGTAATAGAATGAGTCAATATGCATTGTGTGTTGCTTAGAAAGTTTCTTAACCAAGGGACCAAAAAAGAATAAAAACATACAAAATAGTTTAATTGCTTACACGTGTCTTATTAATCTCTTTGCCTATATGTATATTTTGCAAATAATTAACGAAATCTCTGCTCAAATGCAAAATTAAGAAAAGAAATATTAATAAAAAAAACTCCACGTCAATTAATTATTGATTTTTTTTTTCCGAAAAAGGATGTAAGAATGGAATATAATAAAAAAATATATTAATCAGTTTTTCTCACTCGGTATCCTATTTTCCCGGGACATACCGTATTTACTTATTTCTTAATAAAAGTTTAATTGACATTTTATAGCTACAGTCAAACCTCTAGTAAGCGGTCAGGCAAAAGCAACTGAAAAAATTACCACTTAAATCAAGAGATCTTATTTTGTAACAATTCTAAATTTTGAAAACTGGCTAAGGCTGATGATAAGCTCAGTAAGACCCTTAAAGCAGAGTGCCGTTAGACTGTACCGGGTGACCAAACAAAAATCTGAACACTTACTAATTTTATAATAAATTAAGGTTGAGAGATTTAAATTAATTCATATTTTCATATATTTAAACACTAACTATTTAGTTACAAAATAAAACAAACCTTAGCTCTCTAGCTTACGTACAAGTCGAGGAAATGACACATGAACGTGATCGACTAAGTTCGATTTGCATACTCTAACACCACCGTCTACGCCGTCATCAATCCGTAACGTTGGGGAGAAAGAATGCCCATTCAAAAATGCAAACCGGGACCGGGAGGAGTTAAAGAAAACTACTCCACTTCAAGTCTATGAGAGCACTTGCAAGAGGTCTCGGGGTTTCACACAAGACTGTTCTGAGAGTTATCAAGAAATTTGATAGAAAGAGCCTTGTGAGAGTGAAGAGGCCTCTTTAGACTTCAGCAATAAAAGAAACTCATCCCTTCCGTTGCAAGACTGTAATGAATGAGGTTTTGAATTAGTCTATTTAGTTCTTTTCAACTCTCTTTTTACAGCCCTTATGCTAACTTTCTCGACTACACTTTTTGGGTGTATATCTAGGGGAAACCTGCAGTGTACGGCATCCAAGTACAGAGTCCCTCAAAGCCACTGTCAGCCAGCACTGGGACACCATGAGAAATGACTACATCTGAAGCCAGTGCCAGGGCTTCTGCCACCCCCTGAAGCCATCATTGTTGCTAAGGAAAGCTAAATTAATGATTAAGTGTGCTCAGACATACATCTATTTATTGTATTTAGTTTGTTGAAATTCTATTGTTAATGAACTAATTATATCTTGTTGAATTTTAAAATTGAAAGTGTTCATATTTTCATGGAACACTCGGTGTAGTACAGCGTTTTTCACACTTTTACGGTTAATTTTATACAGGTTTCGGCAGCAAAACGTGATTTCGTGATTGCATCCTGCAATTATATTAGCTATCAGTCGAACTCTTAATGTATATAATTTTTTGCTTATGTGTCGGAAGAATTGGTGCATGGCCTTCATGATCTATGTCAGAACATTGAGTGGGTCCTCGTATTTGAGTGTAATCCAATTCGCCCTCCACACTCCTTTTATGGTTCTAGTAGCCATAGAGAAGTATTCGCGAGGAGATTCATCGATTCGATGAGGTCTTCCTTGAGGTCTCCCAGCTGAATAAGAACTCTGGATCCCTCTTTAAATTGTGCTCTCCACTTCCTGCTTTCCTGGAAAAAGTCGTCTCCATCATTTTTATCTTCACCCCATTGAAAACCAGGCTCCTAGAGCATTTCACAATGTCCATAATCCTCCAACTCAACTTCAGCAATTAAAAATCTTAGATCTCCTGCCTTTTGGCTTCTTGCTTACTCATGAGGACGAAATGTTTATTTTAGTAAGTTTAAGTTTGTTTAAATACAACAAATGGCTGACCCAGAATGAGAAAAAATATAAGTAATAAAACTTTCTTCATTAATGAGAAAGTTAACTTTAATTAATAGTCCACGTTTTACTACCCAACGCTGTACAAGGATCGGAAGCAAAACGTGGACTGAATGACTGATTTTAGAAAAAGGTCAATAATTTTATTTTTCAAAAATAATTTTGAAATTTTATGTTACAAAACTTTGAGACACAACCTTTGTGAACAGGTTCACTCAATATGGCCGCCCTCAGCCGCAATCATAGCTTCTACAAGGCGGTAGAAATCCTTGCAGGAGTTGATGATGAACTTCTCGGACAAATTTTTCCACTCCTTCACAATGGCGGCCTTCAGGGAGTCCACGTTTGGGTGAGATATCCGGTTAGTCTCCTTCTCAAAAGTGCTCCACACAGCAAATTCTGACGGGTTCAAATCCGGTGAAGGTGATGGCCACCTGTCCTTCTGCCAAAAACCAGCCATGTTGTCGGCGCAGAACTTCCGGCATTTGGCCGTTGTGTGTTTGGTTGCACCATTTTGGTTCCACACATAGTTGTCCTCTGGGTCGGGGGCCTTGAGCTATGGCAGTATTGTGAACCTTAGTACCTTGTAGTAGCCCTCCTGGCCGATTTTCTCCCCAGCCTTAAAAAAAGAAGGGAGGCATCTTCTTGCTGTCGTACGCTAAGACACCCAGGACCATTTTTTGAACCAGAAGTTTTGTGCGGAGCACCCCCTTGACCCCTCTGGTGATCCCCAAGCCAACAGTCGTTCCGACGGTTGTAGACCTGTTCCACGGTGAAAATCTTCACGTCAGAGAATTTTTTTACTGTGGATCCATTTACCTTGATCCACGCACGAAATTTCCTGCACCTCTGCAGTCTCCTTTCCTTCTGAGTGTCCCCCAACAAGTGGCATGGGGTCCTTATGTAGGAGGTCAATCCAAAGTCTTCCTTCGCAGCCTTTCTGATTGTCTCCTCGTTGCGATTCATGGATTTTGAGGGTCTTCCTTGATCTTCTTCTTCACCCTCCCCCAGAAACTCTGTATCCCTTTTCAATTTGTGTACCCACCTTCCTTCTTTCCTTGAGAAGTATTTTCCATTTTTTTTCATCTTAGCCATCTTGGAAAATGAGGCTGTTGGAGCACTTCAATATGGTCATCATATCTGCCATCTCAATTTTGGCATCCAGAAGGTTAGAGATCCTCTGCCTTTTTGCTTCTTGCTCACTCATGATGAAAGATTTGAGAAATGTTTATTTTTGTTTACTTATGCAAAAACGTAAGGAAATTCAGAATATTCTAAAAATATCACAAAACCTTTTTATATTAATTATATAATTAGCATTTATTAACAGTCCCCATTTTGCTTCCGAACCCTGTATATTTATTTACCTAAATTGAATTTAAAATATTATCCTTTCATATGTCAAATAATATATTTCTTTTAAATATTTATTTTATTGGTCAGATAGAGTTGCACTGATTAAGTATAAGTAAACATACTACTATTACCTTTACTCCATTTGATCTTCTTAGAAATCCATATATATCCATAACGTATATTTCCTTCTCTAGGAACAACCAGGGTACAAACCTACGCTCATTGAGTTCAAGAAAATAATTTCTGCCGAGTGCGTTGAGCTACGTCGTCCCATAATATATTTATATATGAATTGTCCGATCCATTTATTTCTTTAAAATTAGTTGTCAAAATATAATTTTTTTGTCAGTACCCCTGAGAAGACCCTGGGGAACCTTTTTATCCGTCATATCGGACTTTGTATTTTACATGTGTACTATTAAATTAGTTATTTCACTACGGGAAGTATTGGACTACAAAATTCTAAAAATAGAGACTAGCAGACTTTAAAAAAACACAGCCTGCCACTATTAGTGATACAATAATTATTTCCCGGGATCCAACTCAAAGACAATTTCCCTAGTATGTACATGTATACTAATAGAATCTTTAGAAATCCAATCAATTTAATAAAGTTGATTGAATCGAAAGAAAGTTTATTTTTATTATTGTGTATGTTTGGATATCAAATAGAAATTTAAAAAAAAAAAACATTCTTAAAGCTAAAGAAATGTTTTTAAAAACATGTAGTCCTTTAAATTAGACTATGATGTGGGGTAAATAAAAAAAAAGGAACATTGCCTATTCTGAAAATCTAATAATATTTCATTTTTGTAAGTAAACCAAAAAATTATTTTATCTTCAAGGTGGTGTGACAGTTAGCCTGGACGTACAACATAATTAAGTTAAAAATGGTATTTTCTCTTTATTTTCAAATATATAAAAATGAAGAGGGCCCTTTTTTTGTAACGTTAGATCTATTCAAAAATTTATTTTTATGTGTTTCGACATTTTTCCTAAATTTGTACCAAAATGCCTTATTTGATCATTTTGGTAGTTTTGGAACAAAAGGGTAAATTAAACAAACAATTGAATGTCAAAAAAGATATAAAACTAAAATAATAATTCTTGCATATTTTTTATCCAACCATCAAGATTGCTCAATACAATGAAAGTAAAGAAAAACAGCTAGGTGCGCAGAAAAAAATACACTATCATCTATAAATAAAATTTATATATATATATTATTTTCTCTTATATCAAAAAAAATTTGGGGAAAAGATAAAATACATTTTCGAAAAATTATACACTTATCACAATTACTTATTATAAAATAATTTTTCTAACTCCGATCTAAAAAATTAGAATTATAAACCATTTATATAATTTTGTATATTTTCTTAGACTTATATTAATAAAAACGTAAAAATCACAAAAAAGTGATAACTTATATAATCCGTTTATTGATGAAATTATTTATAAAACTGACATATCGTCACCTGTTATATTCTATGGATCTTTGTGCTTAGGATTTTTAGTTATTAGTTCACTCAACGGCAAAGATTTCTGAGATAATTTTGTTTTAATAAATGTGAAAGATCTAAACAAAAAGAACATAGTCAATAACCAGGTAGGATTAAAACTATTATTATAGCTAATTAACTCAAACCCATTTTCAAGTTGCAGCAGCCTATAAAGACTCAGGTACTCACTTACTAGAATATAATGACTAAAATCATCAAAAAATGTATTACGTCATACACCAACAGGGTTGGGATTTTAAATATGATTCAAGTTTAGATCTCAATAACTTGGCAACGTTGAGATTTATGGCTATGTAAGTTTGCTTATTAGATTCAGCTAACAAGAATGTATCCGAAAAAATACAAATCAATTTGATGTCCTCCGTATGGAGTCTGATGTGTCGAGACCACCTGCAAGGAAGACGCATGATTGTTGTGAGAGTTATAAAAAAACACTCCAGATTTCCTGGGGGGGAAGAAAAGAAAAGGGGTCTCCTATTTTGCCGAATCTGGCCACCCTGGACTTCTATGTGTGAGACGTCTTGGAGACAGTCCAAATACCTGCAAAATAACACATTTGACTGCTTGAAGGCTTACATTCTCGAGGTAGTGGCCAATATGCAGAAGGAGTTGCTCATCAAGACCTGGGCTTGGTTCTAGGTTAGTTTGGAGGATGAGGTTGAAGCTGGAAGTCGTTGACTTGAGTGATTGACCCTGTCACTTTAGAGCAAAAGGTTTGTAAATTGCTGTATTAATTTCGGGAAATAAATTGTACTATACTCAAAAATATTATCATTTCAGTAGCTCCATTATTTTGCCGAAAGATGACGCCATTTTGTTCACAAACTAATATCAGTAAACAACGGTGATGCCTCATTAAGTTTGGTTTTTGGTAAATTATTAAGTATAACATACATAATATTTTAGTTCCTTAAAGAAATAATCTAATTTTTTTTTAATATTCAAGAACTCATTGAATATAAAAATAAAATGTAAATTAAATAAACACCAGATATATATATATATATTTACACACATAAATAAACAGTAAAACCTTGTGTAACGGTTGCATTTTTTATGCATGTCACCGCACATAGCAGCCATATACATTTTTCAAATGCATAAATGTTACAAAATAGGAAATTAGGTTTTAAGAGGTCATTTCCTGAAAGTTTTTTTTCTTTTCAGTCTCCTTTGTCTGACCGCTTAATAAAGAATTAATTGTATTATAATAAAAACGCCATAAAAGAAACTTGATAATATAAAGACCTAAAACAATAAAATGATCTTTTAAAAAGATACATAGAAACAAAAAAAAATGATGAATTATAGTTGAAGTTCCTAAGACTAAAGTAGCCAATTGTTGATATAATCCTAGCCTGCTAAGAGCTACTTTTAGTATTTTATGGGTGGTACACATTAGAAGATTTTTAAATTTTATAAAGTAAAATTTTAAGAAGAGGTTTTGTACGGACATTTATTTTACAAAGTCATCTTTCAAAAACGCTTGGCACAACTTTTATTCATTATGTGAGCCCTCAGTTCTAATAATTGCCTCAATACAGGGAGCGGGGATCAAATTTTTGCCTACTTTAAACCTTGATAACTTGAAGACGACATTATCAAATAAAAAACCGGTTACCAAATAGGAAAGCTATTCTCGTCAGCTGACGATACGTAGTTCAGTTAGCATCATATGAGGAGATAAAGAGCTATAAGTGGAACGAGGAGCTTTCGAGGTCCGCCGTAGTCATGGCATTGGTTAATAATGGAGGTGAAATCTCCAATTCAACGATTGCTTCAACCTTAGGAGTGAATTTACGGACTGTTCAGCGTATCCATAAGAAGCTAGAGGACACCTGGGATGTTGATGCCACCATAAAGAGGGCACCCAAGGAGGAGGGCGCCGACAGGAAGGTCAGGGACACCGACTTTGTCGACAAGGTGAAGAAGATGGTTGAGGATGACCCTACCAGGTCCATGAAAGCCATGGCGAGGCCGGAGACAGGCCCTGGGTGGGGCAACAGGACTCAGCATCCTGTCATGTGCCCAAAATCTCAATGCAGTGGTTAACCGAGAACTGTTATGACGTCGTAACCAAGGAATTATGGCCACCAAACTCTCCTGACCTTAATCCTTTGGACTATTTTGTCTGGGGCTATGTCGAGAGACATACCAACAGACATCCCCATAGCACCAAGGCCAGCCTGATGGACTCCATCAAGGAGGTATTTGGCAACATGGACAATGAGATGGTCAGAAGAGTCTGCTGCCTGTTCAGAGGCCGTATTGGGGCCGTTATTCATGCCAACGGTGATTATATCGAATGAATGGCTACTCTATACCTATATGCTCGTCATAGTTTTGATTTTCAATAAAAAAGTTAAAAAATGTATATTTTGTGTTGTTTTTTTGTAGAAAAATATATTGGTGACAATTTAATCCCCCCTCCCTATACTATGCCTAAATCCCTTAATGACCTTGACTGTGTAGTCACGCTCGAGATTGTGTTACTCCTTCTAGATGGAAGTCTCTAGAGACTGGATGCTCCTCTGAGAAGTAGGCCACATCCTCTACTCCAGATTTGCTAAGATAGAGAAGTCAAAGGGGGTCGCATCTGGAGATGAGGGTGACCACATGTTGGGGTCCTCAAAGTCCAGAAATTTGTTTTTCCGATGAAAACAAAGCTGTCCCCAATGGAAGCATTGAACCGCTCCTTCCACTCCACCAAAAAGGGAAGGCAGACTCAACAATGTCCAAGACCATGGTTCCGGCTGGATTTTTTGCTTTGAAGACATGTATCACATAAGCTGAGACGTTGTCTCTATGTTTGATTGTGATATAGTGGTTGTTCTACTTAGTCACAGAGGCATCAATGGTGAAAAATAAAAATCATGAGAAAAGAGAAAAACATTGATGGCCATAAGAAAATTTAGAATCTTCTTTTCTCTTTCCAACTATCTCAGCTTGATCTGTTCAGATATAAGATGTATTTCTGTCCTCCTGAGTGATTTTGCACCAATGCCATTCCGGACGGAAAATAATTAAATATGTGAGCCCATAGACCTTGAACTTTAAAGGTCACACAAGGTGTTTAGCTGTTTCCCTCAAGACATAAGAGGAGCTCGTGTGAAGAGGGTGATTGTGACCCCCTTCCCCTCATGGAGTTCAGAGTCCGAAAAAATGGGATGCCACTCAGAATTAACGTATTTCCCTATAAAGAAAACTCCCAACGATATTCCATATTTTAAATATATCTGGTCCAGATTAAGAGTAGGATCCCAGATGGAATTTATATTAATATAATATTCTACAAATATAATAACACTCACATTCAAATTGATATTCCCATCAATGTCTAGAAATACAAATTCTTAAAATACGGATCAATTAATTCGTTGCATTAGGTATTTCGTAGGAATTGAAAAGATGATTTAAGAGTCTAAATATGCAAAATAAAAAAATACCTAATCCACGCATAGAAGGGGATCGAAGTTCTTTAGAATTTAATCAGCCTGAAGGTAATGCATTAAAATGCATTTGTATGTATGTTTCTATGTACATAAATGTCGTTCATATAATATCTATTGTTTGGATATCTATAGATAATAGAGTTGCTTACAAGTAGGATATAAATAAACTTGTATTACCTGAGTATATTCGAGATTTTGGACCCAGCCCGACTTTGGGTACTCCAAAAAAAAGATCTGATGGATTTTCCCGATTCTTAAAAACGGATGGTATTACTTAATACTGAATCCAAGTTATTAAAAAAAAATACTATCTGCTTATGTTGAACATATCATCTCTATTTATTTTGATTAGTGCTTGGAGTCACATCTATATAAACAACTGCATTGCTTGATTATTCCATTCAGCGTTACCTAGTTCAAAAACACAAAATGTTCACAGTATTTGGTTGTGAACTATAGATATTTTCACTTATTGTTTTAAACATTGATTGAATAGACACTAATTAGTTCTTATTAAGCTGTAAACAATTCTAATAATTATGTTCCAATAACATTGGCTTATTCATTGTTTCGGCATCAGTACTCAGTAAACATATAATATGAGTCTGTATTCTATTTTATTTGTGTCTAAACTTCTGGTAAAATATTTTTATAAAATTTGAGAGAAGTATTCGTCTAATTTTGGATTGGATCTGGATCTAAAAGTTCCGGAACCAGATATTTACTAGAATATTTCGATCTTAAGATTCAAACCGACCCGAATCCAAGAAAATGTGGATCCGTCCTTTCTTTACTCTGCTTTTACGAGTTTGAGAGCAATTTGAGTCTCTTAGTGAAATGTGGCTTATTTATCAAAAAACCTATCACTATACATTACTTCTGTGTAGTGATGTATTTTTTAGCTGGTGCATCTTTTTTTTTTTTTATTGGTAATCTGAAGAATGAAGTTTTTTTTTTGTTAGCTGTTTGTGATTATTATTTTACTTCATAATAGTGAACTTCCTTTCCTATTTCATTCAATTATATTCAAACCCCGAATGTCTACTCATAATGACAGACAGTACCCTTGAGGATTTGTTGGGGAGTTATAATTGTAAGTCTGTGTCAGACTCAGAGTAGAATTTGGGATCGAAATCGGATTAATTTTCAATGCCAAGCCAATGCCCTTGTTTATTTTCTTTGCCCCTTCGTTACAACTACTTTTAGCTGATCAAATATAAACTTTACGACAGCTAAGCTCCTCCCAAACATTCTTCATATTCTGTGGATTACCATAATATCTATATACAACAGATTGGTGTAATAACAATTTTTTTTTTGTGTTTTATACTTAAATGTCGTATGCAACTTCTCTCCCTTTAGTAGAATTTACCTTGTTAAATCTGTTAAAAGAGTTAGTGAATAAAGATAGTTAAATTGTAATATTCAACGCTGATAGCGGATTAAAAAAAGTGTCGCTAAGAGAACTCCTTTGTACAAATACTGATCATGTGGTTTCTTCAATCGGTATACACACTTTAGTTTAGAAATTAGTGTATTCGGTATGTAAAAATTCAATTCCCCTTTTAACTTATGCAAACTTAATGTACAAGGTGTAATTTGTCTAAGGAAATAGAAAATTGTACATACAGTTTAAGAGGATAAGTTACTTTTAACAAACCGAATGAGCTTACTTTCTATTTTTAATTATGTAAGTCCAAGTCGTTAGCTTTTATTCAGCCATCATCCATATTAATATTAAAAAACAAATTATTGGTGATTAAAAAAACAAGCCTCAAGTTTGATCAAAATCTGAATTTTGCAATCTTCTGCCCCATACAAATCAAATATCGATCAGTTTTACAGCTTTTTTTAATATTAATCGAATAATTCCGAATAAAAGTAGGGCCCTTTAATTTTTCCAAATGATTATTAAAATATGATTGTTCGAAATATGAAATTCATTATCTGTGGGTTGAATAAAATAATTTTACAAACATTAGGATTCGAATGTTCTGTGTTTGATTTTTTATACAAAACTGAAGTTTTACCTTTGAGTTTGTTATTACAATATTCTTTTAGACCTTATAATTGTTCCATTTAATGCTTTAAAAAAACTAAATTAAATTTGTCATAAAATAAAAAAATACACCTTCACTTTAAAAAAAGAATAGTTACATATTCACCTTATGTTATAATTATTTCTGATTAAGTTACTTGGCAAAGAAATAAGACTATGCCATAAAACACTAGGTTAAAACTAT
Organism: Lepeophtheirus salmonis; assembly: GCF_016086655.4. Classification (NCBI taxonomy): domain Eukaryota; kingdom Metazoa; phylum Arthropoda; class Copepoda; order Siphonostomatoida; family Caligidae; genus Lepeophtheirus; species Lepeophtheirus salmonis. The sequence continues at coordinate 28,746,720 of NC_052137.2, read as the reverse complement.
GTAGAGATAATGCCAAATAATGAATTAATAAAAATATTTGTGAAAAAGTATCGGTATTGGCAATTTAATATAATTCCTTAAATTGTTGACTCAAATATGGTTGTAAAATATTGGGCAGTATCTAAATATCAAGTGCAAAAATTAATTGAAATTTTTTCCTCTTCTTGATTTTTATTTATTATATTAACGCATCACAAATGTAAATAATTATGAAATAAAAACTAATGAACAGTTTTAAAAGCGTTATCTTATCATGAAAGTAATACACAATCTCTTTTATTTTCGAATATATACATATTGAAAAAAAGGGGAATCTACAAATTCTTGGCATTTTCTATAGTATAGAAGAAATATTTTTTTAAACTAAATCTGTAGTTACTTTAAGAATCATTCTTTATTTATTTATTTTTAATAATTAAGGAATGTATTTAATGCAAACTTGGGGTCTTTGAAATAACATAAAATAAGAAATGTTTAACAAACAAAACAAAGAAGTCTTTTTTTTAAATACCAGCATTATGATCAAACAATAGTCGAAAATTTGGCTCTGCAAAGAAAAACACAGCATCATTTTCGAAACGTTCTCGTTGGAGAAGGTATTTAACACATTATCAGTAGAGAGAGCTTGCCTACCACTAATAATACCAAAGTTTGAGAATCACTGCCACTGTTTGAGAATCACATGATTTTTTTTTTTGTAAAAAAATACCAATTCATGTAATCAAAATTATACAAAAGAGGATTTTTTTTTTCTTCAGTTTTTATATTTAAATAATGTAATTAATTCATTTTTTCTTCATTTTCTCAAGTTTAGAACGTAGTATATAATATATATTTTTTTTAAAACTGACTCTAAACATAATTCATAATGGATTTGATTTGTGCAAAATAAACTTGAAGGAATAATATAGTTTGAATAATTAAATGTCGGATTTGAACTTTATATTTCGAATTTGGCATAGATGCAATAATCTCAGACAATGGAGCGTTTTTACGAAACGTCAGTACTGTTGATGTATGACATTTTGGAACATATTCAACACAGTTTTCCAACAATGAAGCCACTTTTTTCATTTATATATAGAAATGTAGAGCGCTATTGGATATCGAAATGTAACCAACAAATAGAAGGACTTAAACTTTATTGTCTCTAAAAAATGTATCCCATTATAGCCTAGTTTAATTATATTTATATTTGACAACAAAATTTATCAAAAAATTTAGTTCCCGTAACTTTTAATGCTGCCCCGAACATTTTCACCGTCATTAATTTTGCTGCCTACATTTTGCAGCAAGTAATTTTCCATCGAGAAGATTTTACTGGATGATATATTCGTTGACTTTTTTTATTATCGGTTCGAACTTTATTGTTGTATCTTGATCATATTAATTATATAGCTAGGGGAAATAGAAAAAAAGGAAAATAGTTAATAAATAATTTAATAGAAGGTTTAGTCAATGGGCTATAATACAATGTTGTGGAGTATAAGCTTTAATCATGCACCGTGTTGTAATGAAAAACATCATATCTGATGATAAATTCCAGTTGGTAAACTAATATAAACTTTGTACAAATATAAAGCTATAATATTTGTCGTTGTTGTAGTTTTATATCAACGCCACCTGTTATTTTGACCAACTATTCCATTTTGTGATAATATTTGAAATCCTCAAAAATGATGGATCGACTGAATGTATACAATTCAAAATCAAATAATAACAGGTATGACTACTAAATACAATAATCAATGGTTGATTAATGATAACTCAATCATATTCATATTTTTTCCTGTTTTTTTCTTATACTAGCTATATAATTACTCTGATCGAAAATATAGTTATACCCATAACATAAAAGCATAAAAAGGCGGTGAATATATCATGCGGTAAAATCGCCTAGGGAAAAATTACCTGCAGTAAAAATCTAGGCGGTAAAATTACAGAGGCCCCTTATTCCATAACGTTGACAATAAATTAACTATTACAATTGATTTTTTTCCCTAATAGGTGTATAAACAATCTAAATATATATATATAACGGGCTGTGCAGAATTATTTACTGATTTTTGTTCAGAACATATCGTGGACAATAATGACATTTGAATGACTTGAGAAACTATTTATTCATACATTTTTAGAATTATAAAATAGTTTGTGATCAAATTTAATCAATGTAGCCACCATTTGACTCAATGACACTGGTCATGCGACGTCTGAAGCTGCCACAGACTTGCTGGATGTAATAGCGTCCATGGAGGCCCAGGCCTTGTTGACAACAGCCTTTAAGGCATTTATGTTCTTGTGTCGTTTTTTTGCAGGACTTGGTCTCCACGTGCGCCTAGATAGGGAAGTCTAGTGGGTTCAGATCTGGGCTCTGAGGGGGCCAGTAGTCCTTGACCAAAAGTTCATGTTGTCCTTGAGCCACTCCTGAGCTTTCTTGGAAGCGTGGGCGGGTGCTCCATCTTGTTGAAAACCCCAAGGAGAGTTGCCGACTATGGATTTGATCCACGGAAGGACCTTGGACGCCAGAATCTTCACATAATCCTCCGCTGTTAATCTGAAATCCGAGCCAGTGGGGAACCATACCGGCTTCATGGCCTTCCCGTTGGATCTCCAAACATTTCCCAAGCTCACAACACGGTCATTTTGCCTGTTGAAAACAGGATCGACCGTAAAAGTTTTCTCATCTGAAAAAATGATAATGCATCCAGTTGAGCTCTTCATATCATTCAAGATTTTCTTGGCACGCTCAAGTTTGACTTCTCGCTGACGTTCAGTTAGCAGAGGGCGTTCAGTACGCCTCAGGGACTTTCCTCCAACCCTTTTCAATGCCCTTGAAACAGTTGATATCGACGTTCCCATCTTTCTGGCCATGTCGGCAATGGACCTCTTGGGAGTCCTCTTGAATACTGCCTTTACTTGCCTTGTTGAGACAGTGGGCTTCCTGCCAGCCCAGGGGAATGCTTGAGATCACCCCCAGCCTCCAAGCGCTTGGAAACGTTGTAAATTGTCTTCAACGAGGCCCCAACCTATTCCTTAATGTTCCTTAATGGCACTCCCACTCGGAGGAGGGCTGCAATTTCGATCTTCTTTGTTTTCTGATTGGACATGGTCTCACGTGTGGAAGTTGTTACGCTCTCACAGGAAGGATTTTTGTTTATTTGAACAGTAAAAATACGAAACAATCAGATTGGTTGCCACAATACCTCTTAAAAAGTATATTTAGTATTTATTTATTATATCGGTAAATAATTTTGCACGGCCCGGTATATTATCTCCAAGTTGGTATGCAAGTCTGTAGCTTTTTGTTTCAAAAATGGGCATGCTCAGAAGAATTTTGAAAGCGCTTTCTATGTGAGAAGCATACAAACATGTTATTTTCTATAAAATAATATTATTATTCTGGAAGCTGTATTATTTTGTCACAAGACAGCACCACTCTCTGTAACTTTGTTTCAAAAAGAATACAAATAAATAATAGTCATGCTCCATAATCCAACTTCTTGTTCCTATATCGTAGAAATGGGGATTTCCAGTACATATTGATTTGATTATATATAAATATCATTGTTAATCCTTGGCATCAAGTTAGATCACTCAGAAAATTACTTTAGGCATCACACCTTGTCTACTCCGTATTCAATAAGTTTGTGTTTCGCTGTATTCTGCCTTTTTATTTATTTCAAGATTCCTTTAATAATAAAAAAAGAATTACTTTAATAAACTACATAATTTATTTGGAAATTACTCATTAAAAGCAAATAGAAACTGAGTCCATAAGAAAATGACTGATCATGTTGTATCACTATAAGGACTTTTCCTCTTCAAACAATGTTGACAATTTAATTACAACAGATGTGTTCCTAATACATTTGTACATGATAGAATCGCATATAAACATACAAATAATTTGTGTTAGGTCATTTTATATTCATAAATCCATTTGATGGAGCTAAATCAATATTTATTGGTAATTTGTCCCTTTTATGTATTAAAAATATCAACTTTAAGGCCTCAAGATTACGTCTCTGTCAATTGTGATGCAGCTGAAGATGTCAGTGAAAACTCTCCATAAGTGTGATATCTCCATTTTTACTTTGCCCCATCAATGGTGTATACTCGTTGGTTCCTAATGTTTTTATCGACCCCCTGAATATTTAAATGAATCACAAAGTTATAAATAGCCAAATTCCTTTATAAATATGCTTGACAGTTAAAGAAAATGAGAGGCTTGGTGTATGAATAAATATTTATTAAACATTTAAGCTCAGATGGGGTCGGAAACCCATTCAAAAATACAAAATATTTGTTGCATTTAATGAGAACAGAGCAAATAAATATATTTATATTACAAATTCCAAACAATTCTCAAAGAGTGTGACTCATCCATGGAATTTTGTTGAAATGTCTATCATCATTTGGCAAAGACAATGATTAGTTTGAAGAGGATCCATCAATCTACATATATTTAGGAGTAGATATACTCATAGATATTCAAACAATATTTATTTTTTTCTCAAAAAAATAAAGAATCTTATTATATTGGAAGTAAATATTAAATATTTTACAAAGTATGCGAGGAATGGTCCAAAATATTCACCTTTTATTTATTATTATCTGAGAATTGCTTCCTCTGCTTTTGACATTTTTATAATCTGTAAAAGTGTATGTGAAAAAAATTGTTAATATTTTAGGATCGATTACACCACTACAAATATAAGCAGGCCTTTAATATTATATAACATACGTCTATGTGTCAAAAATAAATTAGGATTTTGTATAAGTTCTTACCTACTTTATATTTTATTTTATTTTATAAAACAAAAAATGAGGGATATATGATGGAAAAACTGGGTTCTCGAGCTTTATGAGGCAAACAAAAAAATATCTCAAAACTCGGAATGTGTATCTAAAATGTTAAAGAAAAAATAAATCAAAATTCAATATGGTGATACTGACAATTTGAAAAAATGTTTTATCAAGAGACCAGCTCAATTTTCATGACGTTTCATTACGGAGTGGTCCATTAAACTCTGAATAATTTAAATTTAACAAGATATAATTTATAAATTAACGATAGAATATAAACAAAATGTATGCAATAAATAGATGTGCGTCTGAGCTCTCTGAATCATTAATATAGTCGCCCTTAGCGGCATTGACAGCTTTCAAGCGGTGGTCGAAGGCCTGGCACCTGCTACGGATGTAGTTCTCTGTAATGGCGTCCCAGTGGTTTTGAGGGCCTCGGTGTTTCGATGACTGAGACTTTAAGACTTCCTCCTCACATGCACACAAAGTTTGTGGTCGAGTTGATCTTGCAACGGAGAAGATGGTTTTTTTATTGCAGGTGTGAAAAGTAGCCTCTCAAAACCTTTTTCGATAGTTCTCTGGATCTCTGATCACGTTCAAGTGTCATTATATCCAACTTTTACGTTAGCTAAAGAGCTCAAATTTGTTTTGTTTTGTAACTAATTGTTTATACTTTGATATCTCGAAATATGAATTTATTTCAATCACTCAACCTTTATTAATTAATGAATCAGTAAGTGGTCAGATTTTAATGTACCAGCCAGTAGATAGGCCACAATCAGCTGTGAAAAAGGAGGAAGGAGAGATGGACATAAGCAAGAACTGAAGTTGATCCTAAATTTTACTCTGAGTGCCACAAAGACTTACAATTATAAAACTGGAACAAATCAAGATTACTCTCCGTCCCTTATGAGTACACAAGAATGTTCAATTTGGTTTTGAGTATATTTCAATGCAGTAGAAAAGAAAGTTCACTACTCAGGAGCTAAATAATAATGTCAACAGCTGACGAAAAAAATATTCATTCTTCAATTGACTAATTCCAAAAAAATGATTAAAAAATATAACAGATATTTCATACTTAAACGTGGGTTTCAGAGCATCTATCTGGCTTTTGGGAGAAAACCCAATGTCCTGGGACCTATCTTGACTTGAATCCTATAAAAAATATGTGGGGTATTATGAACAATAAGTGTAACAGTTTGCCCCCTTACAAATAAAAGGATAGCTAACCACACAATTAAAATCTGTATGGGAAACTTTGGATCCTAGAGTCCTCGAGAATAGTGTCACTAACATGCCTAGGACGAAAATAAGAAATGAGGATTCATTGGTTGATGTACCGTCTTACCATTCTTTTTTGTTATTGAAATACACTGTTTTTTCCAACCTGACAATTTTTAATTGGAACCCTCTATTTAATTAGAATCTGATCATCTGTATTTATATAAAAGAGAGATTGTGTGTGTGTAGATGTCCTTAACACGTTCCCACACCATTGAACCTAGGAGGCTGATATTTTGTATAGGTCCCTTTTTGAGCTTGGACAGGCTAAGACGGGGTATCGATTTTTGGGAAGGTCATATAAGGGGGCTAATGCTATACCCAAACCACAAAAACCGTTTTTTGCAGCTCAAGACGACTAGATAGGGTGTTTAATTATTTGTCAATAAGTGATTGTCGTTTCAAAATACAACTATGCGAAAAAATACATTTTTTAAATTTACTCAAAATCAAAAAAGTAAATCGAAAAAAAAAATATGTGAAAATTGCAAATTAGGTTTACTTCAGGTTCAAAAAAGGGAACTTCCCATGAAATATGGGATTTTTAACTGAAATATCAGTCATTTTTAAAATGTTTTTTTTCAATTTTTCTCATTTTTTCTGTCCTTGTTTTTCAATTAAACGTCAATTTTCAGCTTTGTAAGAAGAAATACCACAGGACGATGTTTTTTTGCAAAAAAATATGTCAACACAACATCTTACTCGGAGTATTTACAATTAAAGGAACATTTAATTACATAATTTTTGCAATATTTGCAAAAATGAACCAGTTAAGGAGTGGTATTTTTTGACAACATTATTCTTCATTACTTTTTTGTTTTGCAAGAACGCAAAAAATATTAGTAGGCTTGTGTTTCTTTTACAATTCCAATAAATGCTATTAACTATTTTTTTTTTGCAACATTAGTCCTAAAAAGTTTTTGCAATTTTCTAAGCGAATTTTGATTTGGGATTTTTTTAAATAAATATCAAATGTACATCTCATCTAGACAATTTTTTTAGAGGCATATATGTTGCTATGTTATTGATTTGAAGTTTATAACAAAATATTTTTTTTTATATTCATAATAATATTACTAAGGTTATAAGAGGCAATAATAAGAGTTATTTTTTTAGGGGGGGGGGAGCTGGTATGATGAGACTTTGTTGGTTACCTTATTGGTTATCCCTCCTTTACCCAAGCAACGCTGGGTAATCCTTTACTAGTATGTTATACTAAAAGGATTTTTTTGATGACGGATTATTAATAATTCTTTACAAATATGATTTTTTGACCGACAATTTTTATAACGTGGAGAGTAACGAATTTTTAAGACAGTAATGAGTTTTTATAGAAGTATTTTCTTAAATGTTGTATCTTTAAGGAACTCAAAATGCACAAGCAGTATAATTCATCTCGCAGGACATAAATACAAAAAATTAATTTAAATATACAAGATTTTTTATTAAAAAATTTATGTAGGTACACATTGGAGTTGCTCGTTTGGGATTTAGAATTGTGTTTTTACTGCACTAGGACTTTTTTTTAAAACCAGTTTAATTTTGTTGAAATTCCATCGTAAATGAATAAATAAATATCTTGTTGAAACTTAAAATTCAAAGTCTTTAGATGTTAATGGACCACTCGATAGTACAGGGCGAGGACACATAAATTGGAATCCTCTTCGAGGCCTCGGTTTTAAAAGTCTGACAATTTTGTATCTGACACCTTTCGAAAAAAGTGACAAAAAGCTTCTATTTGATGTTAGTTTAGTTTTGTGCGATCAAAAATGTACGAGCAACAAACAAAACGGCAAAGGATGTGCGATCTCCTCCGGGAACCAGTCGTTGTCCGATAAGAAAATCTGCAAAGTGGACGCTGTTCTGAACAGGAGAAATGATGGCTTCTGTTCAGAATCAAGATCAAAAGGTCAGGTCCTATAATGGCACATATTCAAAAAATCCGATAATATATGTTTGAGCTGCATTTAAAAGTTCTGACGCACGCCCAATGCTTACAATTAACGAGGTCGATAATCCCACTTTCTGCTCCAGAATAAATATACGATCCTCATCAAATAGAGCAATTTCGAATAGCAAGAAATTATCTACGTCAAGAGGAATTATATATGAACTCAGTCTCGAAGCAAAGGGAGGTACTTTAGGCTTATTTTCTCGCCAATATCGTATTTTTTCTTGACAAGTTCGAATTTTTCAGTAGTAGGGCTAAAGTGGTTTCATCAAGTTCACAGATACTTTTATGTTATTCCATGTAAATAAAACTATTTTAAGAGAGAAAAAATTAACCCTTCAACACATTTATACAATAATACTAAAAATCAATTTAAAACAAAACAAACGAGAATGATTGAAATTTTGAAGCTTCCCTCACGCGGCATGTCCCCCATGGACATATCCAAGGAGCTTGGATGAAGCCATATCACTGTTTATTGTGGACTAGGTCACCACAACCATGGTTTTGGGGGTTATAGCCAGGACAGGCGAAGTATACATTTTTGTTGAGAGAAATGAGCTGCTTAATGCTAACATCAAACTTTTGGAAGAGAAAGTGCTACTATGAGCCGTAGAAAAGTCAGGGGACAATTTTGTTTTCATTCAAGAGGGAGCCTTGCTAAGAATTGCTGAGAGATAACTTTTCGAACTTTTTGGACCTCGACATGTGGCCGCCCTCCTCTTCAGAAACAAACCCTTTGGACTACACATTCAAGACACATCTGGAGTAGAGAGTGTGTGCTACCGTATTTGCCATAAGTCCTTGTATTTCATTGCACATATCATAAAAGGGGGAAAATATCAAAAAAACACCTTTGAGGTGTTTATTAAAAAAAAAAATCAGCTGTAGGTCTTTCCGGAGTGCCAAAATACAGTAATCGAAAAACTTTGTCAAAAAACCATTGCGTGCATCAAAACTGATGACAATCTTTTGGCGATTGCACGTAACTTCTGGATCAGTATGACCACTATATACAACGGCAAGAAGCTCTACAACGCAACCAAATCCTTTGTCAATCGTCACAGGATTGAAGACCAAAATCGGTCTGCATATAGAGCCTCATACGGAGTGTGAATGCGAACATAGATACAAACTCGAGTGACAACATCCAGCAAATCCGACCTCAGGGTTCACGAAACGGCTGTCCGGCACATTGTTAAAGAACATTTGGGCCTCAAGTCTAGGGTTTTTACTAAAGTTTAGGGTTTGACGGCATTACAAAGACAAAAGAGGCTGGAACGATCGAAAATCCTCCTTAATAAATTGAAAAAAAATAATAGGAAAGTCCTCATTTTTGTGATATAAAATTTTACAGTTGACCCTGTCAGCAACTTCTGCAGCTTTCAGGTCATCGCCAATACCCCCTCCCCCCAAACGCGCCTCCCGAAGTAAAATTTACCTAGCGTACGAAACACCAAGCCAATGTAATGATGCTCGGTGTCATTGGTTCAGACGGTAAGGCGTTTCTACCGGTGTGGATAAAAGGGACATTGAAGGTCAATGAATATAAAATTATATTGGCCAAGAAGATATTTCCCGCATTCAACGCAACCTACGGCATTGGAAATTGGGAATGGACACAGGATGGAACACCGTGCCATACTTCCAATATCACCCAAAAGTATCTTACCAAACAACATAAGCACGGATGGATTTTGGTCCAAAGAGATGAGGGCTCTGAACTCCCTAACCTGGAACCACATGACTCTTAAATGTGGAGCGCTATAGAGAGGAAGGCCAACACCCACTACCACTGCAGTGTGGAGGTCATGAAGGCCAGGGTGGAGGAGTAATGGGGCAATATTACGGCAGACACACTCAGGAAAGTCTGCCGTATGTTTCTAATCCGTCTGAGTTCTGTGTTATGAAAGATTTGTAAGTTTTGAAAAAAAAACAGATATCAAAATATCCTTCATCTCCTTTTTAATATTTTTTTTTTTTGTATCATAAATATTAAAATTAGTTTTCTCTTTCTTTCTAATTAGTAAAAAATTTACAAGGACTTATGACGTATACAGTACTCCTCACGGAAGTATCCAGTCTCTAAAGCCTTCCCTCATGAAGGATTGCACCAAGCTGAGTATGACTGCGTATTCAAGGCATGCAATGGATTTAAATCTCGTATTGAGGCAATTATTAGAGCTGAGGGCTCACATATTGAATAAACGCTGTGCTGAGCACTATTTTCAGTGGATATTTTAAATGAGCGTACTCACTAAACCTCTCGTTTAAATTATAGGTTGAAAAATTGAAAATAATAAAATATGTACCACTTGATCACCCCTGCATATATAAAAGAGAAAAACTTGCTAGCACGAATTTTCCAGTCACTCTGTAATTTGCAATGAAGTACGATTTTTCTTGTACAAGTTGTAAACAAAAAATGAAATGAAGTACTTTTAATGTAAAATTTATAGTCCTTGTAATCAAAATAATGCAATGATTGAAACTTTTTAGAGTGTTTATATTTTAAGTGTGTGATTATGGAATTATTTAATGTACTTAGGTGTACATTAAATAAAAGTATTAATCCTCGTGCTCACAGTTACATCATTCGTAACAATTAAGTTGAGTAGATCAAAATGAAATGATATCATCAATATAAAAAAGGGTTATTCAAAAGATGTAAGCAACAAATAAACTATAATAAGACGTACAACTTGTACAATCCATTTATAGTACAAGTTAGAATTGGTACACATATATAAAGTGTTTCCCGACACTTTCTCTATAAATATAATAGAATAGATAACCATTACGTACGAAAAAAACTCACACAAAATATTACCCCAAGGACTATCAATTTTTTTCGCCCACACAATTTTTGCTGCATTATTTAATCAAGGCCCAGTGCCTTTTTTTATCATTTACATGACATGGAACATAATTTTCAGATATGAACGGTGTAACCTCTATTTAACAGCCAACACGATAAAAAAAGAAATTTTTACTAACCTAATCATCTTATTTTATTAATTACTATGCCAAATGAACACTGAATATAAAAAAAGTATTATTATTCAATTATTATTTTGGGTTAATGATGGCCTTGACTCGACATACGAAACGGGAGCAGTTCTTGATAAAAGTCTATTTGGCAGATTAGGAATTCATCCTAGATCCTGGACATCAATTCAAATTTTGTACTGCAGACAGATTTCTTAGTATGTCGCTCAGCTACACATTAACCAAAGAAGTCCATGGAGTTGAGGTTGGGTGAGCTTGAAGGCAAAATAGAGGGTCTAACAATGTCAAAAAAAAAAAAAAAATGATAACCATGTAACGTTTTCTTGACTATGTTTCTATGCTGATTCTTCTATACTAACTTTTTAGACAAAAAAAAACCTGCCCAGGTCAAATAAGTTTGCAGTCTTCAAATTTTGTTTTGCCTTTTACACGATTGCGGGATAAAATACTTCGTTGGACAATGTCATTTTTCTTAACTGACACCCAAAATTTCTGGCTAGCCGCAAAAAAACAAACAACGTCCTCCGAGTGAATTCCCTGAAAGTTTGTTGATAAGCTAAAGCTACACGCTGAACGTATTTTTACATAAAACCAAATCCTATTACGTTTTAGTGTATTTCTCAACCTTTCCCCGAAAAGAAAAGACCCAAAAATAAACAAAGAAAAGGCCTAAAAATAAATCATTACTTAATCATTGTAAAATTGGTAACAGCTTCATAAGATCTAACTATAATTTAACCAATCATCGTTTAGAACACTGATTAGTAGAAAATAATCAGAATTATCTACAAGTGACAAAAGAATATTCTTTAATTTTTATGGTAGGGATGTAACATTGTGCTACATATAATTTTTATGTTACACTTTTTATAGTTGTCAATCAATGGTATTGACAATAAAACTATTTAATATTTTTTCCTATTTTAAATTAGTAGCAATAGAAAAAATACTCATTTCCTTTGGAAATAAGCTTAAAATTATAAAAATACGTATATATAGCCTATTAATGATTAAGAGGAGGAATGTACAATAGAATGGGTAGAAAATCAGAATTGAGAAAGGAATATTGGGAAATTTGTAAACTTATAAAAGACGTTTCTTTGACAAATTTTAGGACTATTGAACGAATGTATTTTACGTGCATTCAATAGTCCTGAAATTTGTTATGAAAACGTCTTTCATTGGTTCCCCAATTAGGTTGAAACTTTATTAATACAGACTGTACACCCAAAACATGCAATAGTTTGAATAAGTTACAAAAACGTGATTATTGTGTAGTCAAGAAAATATAACTCAAAATCAATGTTATGTTTGAATACTATATTTAGATTATTTTTTTATTCAATATCCTCCTTCAAAAGTAATAGAAGCTTCAACAACCTGCCGAATACATTGACAGCTTTTGACAATGAAGGCCGTTTCCATGGCGTACTACACTGTCATGATGATGCCTAGAAGACATTCTTCTTTCAGACGCCCCAAACTTCAAAGTTGGCTGGATCATGGCCACATGGAAGTAGGTCAGAAGTCATCCATATGATTGCAGCAGGAGTTTCGGTTCTTCTTGTTTGTATGGGGCTATAGACTTCTATAAGTGAAAGCAGTCTGGATGGAGAAGCCAAATGGTATCTATAGCCTTCATGACATAAACACCGACCCAGAGGAAATTACACCTGTGTTCCCTTTTTTACTGTTGGTCTGATATTATTAAACTTAGAGACATGGAATAACAAGTGAACTTATTTTTGGTTCAGCTATTGTTTGGCTGTGAACTAAAACAAACTTTTAATTAAAAATAACGGGGTAAAACTGTAATTAAATGATACTGCAAGTTTTGGGGGCCCACTTTGTACATATTTTGAGATTATTTTTTTTTACCAACTATAATCTTAAATTTCATTCCTGACATTCAGCTAGACTTATATTATAAACTTATTATACAAATCAAATGGTTCAAGTTTTTTTCTTATTGAAAAAAATATATATATTTTTTCTAGAAATCAAATTTTGTATTTTTTTTGTCAAATATAGTATGTTATTTTTATTTTAAAACATCAAGAGTAAAGCAATCGAATTGTACATTTTTTCTATCATAATAATTAAAAGTTAATTATTCTAATCTATATAAATCAATAATAATAGGTTAGGAAAAAAATAACTTCGTATTTCCCGCCCTTTTTTTAACTATGTATACCTTTTTTTTTACTGGTCACATTGGATCATACCATAAGGCGTTGTAAAATTGTATTAGTGCATACTACAAACACTTTTCGGGCACTATTGCGCTTGGTCGTTTCAGGCGTGAATTATCGTGCTTCGAGTATGGGGATCTCAAAAAAGAAATTTGCCTCATTTAACTTTTTTACTATCTGAAGTTGAAAAACCCGTCAATAGCGACCAAAAAAATTTGCTATATATAAAAAGCTGATAGTCTTATGATTTGTGTTGGACAACAGTGCTTCGAGCAATTTTTTTACCTACTCACTTCGACCTCTACTTTGAAACACTCGACGGTTTGAAGCCAACATTGGTAAATAGGAGACGAAAAGACATCATCAAGACAATATCAGGGCGCAAACGTCTTTGATGACGCGGAAAAAGCTACCGGACCTCAAATGGGAAGTTGTTGTACAAACCTAGCACCAAGTGACTACCACATGTTCCTGTTTATAGCCACTGGGCTTGGGTCTACAAATTACGCCTCAATAGAGGCCTGTGAAAATTGGTTGTCCGAATTTTCTGCCAAAAGGGACATGTGCTTCTATGAGAAGGGCATTACGAAGTTCTATTTTCGTTGAAATCAAGTTATCAGGCAAATGGAGTATACTTGCTTAGATCAGATTATTGGAACACTTTTTATAAAGCATTGAAATAAACAAAAAATACGAAATTACTTTTTCCCCAACCTATTATAAAAAGATTGACATTTTAATAATGTATATTATATATAGGAGAACCTCTGAAACCAACTCCCTCGAAATCATACTATAAACAAACTATTTATATTTTAAGGATTTTAGTGGCTTATTTTTTATTTATTTATTTGTTGTTCTATTTTGATTGGAATTGGTATGAGAACTGATGTATGTCTTTTGGTTTTATTTTGTTAGTATTTATTTAGTTAATATTTTATGAATATTTTGTTTATGAGATGCTCATGTCTTTAGCCTAGTTTAATGAATATCTATGCTTGTAAGCCTTAATCCGGTAAAGGAATTTTAAACAATATTTTTTGATTATAGTGTCTTATATACAACTTCATCAAAAAAACTTCACAACATTCTTCAAAGTACTTTAAGAAAATAAGTTGAATAACTTCTTTCTATACCATACAATACGGTATATTTTCTCAGGACGATATTTCAAAAGTAAACATTTTAGTCATCCAATCCTGGTTTTAATTACCTTAGAAGTCGTCCCAAACAAAATGATTAAACAAGCTTCCAGTATTAGTATTGTTCGTAAAGAGAAGACCCACCATCTATCGCGAGGCGAAAATTTGACAAACTTGGTCTTAGAAATGACATGGATCATGCAGATTCAAACGTCATTTGAAATAATCCATTCACTGATACTCGTCTAAAACGGCTGAATTATAGAACGAAATGTATTTAACGAACAAGTACGGCTAGATCCTAATGAGATAAATTATTATTTTTTCCTTAAAAGAATTAGAGACTTTGTTTCATGTATTCTACGAATGTGTAAAAAATACCCTGGGACCTTAGGATGGTGGAGGAAGAGATCTTGATAAAATTATATGTAAGACTGAATCTCTCGGATAGGGTCATTGTAGTAACGTCATCTGAGCATCAGGATAGGTGGAAGATTGAGTGGCTTATCTCCTATGTACAAAGTATAATATACGAAGTGTAGGTAGTAGAAGAACTACGAACTCCCTTCGGGGCTCAATGATTATGTCTCTCAGGCAATTATAGTCCTCATTTTCCTCTCAATCGATGGGGAATACTCATAAACAACATAGAATGCTTATCAACGATTATTTGTCAGAACTGGCTCAAATCCTTTCTTCTTTATCTGATTTGATTAAGCATGTTAGTGTCGTTTCGTATCATTCTTTTTTTAAGAGTCAAAATATGATGATATTTGTGTGTATTTAAGTTAAATACAACTGTTGATTAATCCGATTTCAAAATCAGAAAAAGTTGATCAAACCCTTTATAACGACTTACACTAATATACATAATATCAATATAGGCATTACAGAGAGATATTCTTCGGTAGCTTAATTAAATGGGAAGTATGTACATGATTATTGTAAACATAGCTTTCACGTTTTCAGAGGATTTTTGAACGTTCTACATTTACTCACAAACAACTTGTATACGTATGAAACTATGTGTATGTGTTTTTTCATTGTCATCTTAGGGTCGTTAGCATCTCCTGCTACTTTCATAATGTTTGCTTGTAGGAGTTAAAAAAATAAAATATGTAAATGATTCAAGTCATTAGGAACAGTGCAAAGTTACTTATATACCGGGTGTGTCATTGGATTATGTTAAGATAATGAATAATATCCAAGAAATACTCGTTGATACTCAATGGACTACCAGGAATTGCTCGGAGTTATTAATAAAATGGGATTTTTGTAAGAGGATAGTAGAAGGGGGAAGCGAGAGAAATAGAGCGACTGAATTAAAGCCCTTGTTAATATTAACTGCCTGATTTAGTAGTTGTGGTAAAAATAAATCCATTTTTTTTTATCCATTTAAAAACAAATATACTCCATTAATGTTAATCTTCTTGATAATACATGATGGTTCTACTCCATGATTTCAATTATTTTTCCCTGATTTTCAGCAATGGACCCACCAGAATGAGGTGCATCTTTGACATCTAAATGACACTCATAACCTAAGATTTAAAATGTGTTCAAAAGATAATGACGCACACAGTACACATATAAGTACATACTTAGAGGCCCAAGGATTTTTACTCTTTTCCTCTACTTCCTCCGAAAAATATCTTGAAACCTTAAGAAAATGAAATTTTTCAACATCCTTTGTGTAGTAACCAGGGATTATGAGTAAATAAAATATAAACTTGGCAAGCAAAGGTTTCATTTTTATAAGTATTTTCCTTTCTGTTATTTTGCTATTAATACTCACTGTCCATGAAATTTGCTTTTATCAATTTTAGTAACCTTATTTATCAGAAACCATCCGGAAGTTCATGTTTTGACTTTGAAAATCTTGCATTTCCTTACATATTAATAAATTTAAAAAGATATCACTTTGTCAGTATTATTACTATGTTTTACTAAAGTTATTATTGAAAATAGTGAGCTATTGGAATTAGAAATGGGAGCAACAAATAAAAAGACTTGAACCTTAATGTCTATAAAAGTGTATCTCTAATTGCCTAGTTGTATTACATACATATATGAAACCAAAATGTATTAAAAATATGTTTTAAACCTTATATTAAGCATAAATTATGTTGTTTAATCAAGATTTATTGGAATTTTATACATTGAATGTAGTAAAATTATCAACTTTGATTCACAAAGATGGAGTCTCCTTTAATTATGATTCAACTTTTTACGTCAGGGAAAACGCCATATAAGAACATGATGTACTTACCAGATGGTTCATTGAAATCTGAAGACATACTAACTCAATAATTAATGAAGGTTGAAAGATTAAATTAATTATTATTTCAATATGTTAAAGCATAAACAATTAGTTACGAAAAAAAAAAAACTGTACCTCTCTGGGTAACGTACAAGCGGAGAAAATAACACTTGAACGTGATCGTCAAGGTTTCATTTGCAAACTCTAAGTTGTTGGACGTCTCCAGGATTACTGTCTACGCCTTCAGCAGTTGCAAAACGTTGAAGAGGAGGAACGGTTGAGTCAATAAGTCTGAAAAAAATCAAAATATGAATTTGAAAATATGCTCTTACGTTGTCTCTTCCAAAAAATACCTCAATTATTTAAGTCCATGGGCTATTCACTGAGAAATCGGGAGATTTGTGGTCGAAAA
Organism: Lepeophtheirus salmonis; assembly: GCF_016086655.4. Classification (NCBI taxonomy): domain Eukaryota; kingdom Metazoa; phylum Arthropoda; class Copepoda; order Siphonostomatoida; family Caligidae; genus Lepeophtheirus; species Lepeophtheirus salmonis. The sequence goes on along the minus strand of NC_052137.2, from coordinate 28,729,661 downwards.
TTAAATATGTTCTTCTTATTAGCATAATTTATTAGCGGCTACAAACTTCTTCATCTCATAAAAACTGATTCTGTCAATAAATTTTCATATTTTTTTTCACTAAGGAATAAAAAATGTTCCAGCTTCTGTAGGTTTTAAAAAAAATCTATTAATTAGAAGCGTCCTTTTTGGCCCAAACGTCAAATATTTTTCCTTTTCTGGAACATTTTACTACATAATTTTTGAAAAATTGCAAAAATGAACAAGTTATCGAGAGTTATTTTATCGATAGTATTTATTTTCAACACTTTTTCGTTTTTGCAAGTACTAAAAAAATATGGGTAGGTTTGTGCTTTTCTTTACATTCCAAGAAATGCTATTTTCAACTTTTTTTTGTTAAAAAGTTTTTTCGAAATTTCTTTGCAAGTTTCGATTTTGGGATTTTTGGCATTAATACAAAAATTACTTATATTGTAGATAATTTTTTTGTGCATATTTGTTGGTATGTTATTTGAAGTATATACGACAATATTTTTAATAAAATCATAATAATAGTACTAAACTAAGGTCATATGAGTCAAGAGTAAAACTATTTAGGGGAGGTGGTGTTGTCAGTTGCTGTTATGAGACTTTTTGTGTTACCTTAATAAACCAGATTGATACAGGGTAATTAGTATAAATAGTATAAAATATAGTCGATTTGAAACTGCATCGTTATTATTATAACAAGAGCATTATAATTATCAGGATCTTTCTAGACAACAACAAAGTATTCATATTATATGTCATGAAAAGTATTTGTGTATTTTCTTAATAATTTTTCAATTATTTTGACTATTGTTTTTGTGATTTCCCGTAACCTTCTAGGCCAGAGCAACGCAAGGCAACCCTTTCCTAGTAACTTATAAGCGGATTTTTTTTTTTTTTTTTTTTTTTTTTTTTTTGTACAGGAACTAGATTTGAGAATCTGAGAATTTCACCCAATGCAGGGGATTCTGCATGGTTAAATATATATAACTATTAAGGTGTACAAAAATAACAAAAGTACGGAATTCGGTATTATCAGATATTTTTTATTTTGCATTTTATTCACATAAACAAGAAAATAACCATTAAACATGCAAAAAAATTGGTCATTCATGGATCATTTTGATTTTAAAATCTATAAAATGTCCAAAGAAAAAATCTTTGATGGTGTTTCTTTAAAATTATCAATTTGAATCCAGTTGCAAGATTTTTATATTTATAAGTATTATAGATAAAACATACATTTTGTATCCATATTATACAATCTTTCTCTAACTTGCATCATGAGTATTTTAATTCCAAATATATTCCAAATGAATATATATTCACTTATGGTACCGGGTATTACGCGCATTTAATTTGATGTTTCTCTTCATTTTTACTACTAATATCTTATTTTTTGATACCATGTGTCTAATTTTTTAGTATCAAATATACTTTATTGTTTATTTATGCCAAATAAGGCATCCTTTTTTACCAATTTTTAATTTTGAACTGCGAAAACTCTAAAAAGTATTACTTTTTATTTAATATTTCTTCATTTCTAGTGTTGATTTGTTTTTAATCAAGCATATTTTTATTTTTATATTCTATAAATTTGATATTTTTCATTTATTATGAATATTTAATTCCTTTTCTTTTTTCTGATAAAACTATTCCGTCGACTTTACAAAATGACTTCAGTCATAAAAGGGTCTGTATCGTTCTTCAAATCTTTGATATTAATAATTGTATTATGATCCCAATTGAGGTTAGGTGAACAGTACACTGATATATCCCAAATCACTTCCATCTCATATGTTTCTTATTTTTGATATCCTGATTTGTCTATATTCTTGCTTAGAGCTTGATAATAAAGATAGTAAAACATGCTCAGAGTTCAACTAATAGATAAACTTTTGGTGCATAGACGTGTTCGAATAGTGTGTGAACTTGATATCAATAAGTTACCACTATGTCACATAAAGGATCCAAAAATTGAGCTAACTCGTTTTCAGGTGTCATACATTATTTGAATAATATATGACACCTGAAACTTGATTATGCGATCATTTATTATAAATAGGGAAACATCTGAAAATTATTTAGGGTAACATTCACAATTTCTAATTTAATTATAAATTCAGAAAAATAACTACAAGTTTCCTCCTGTATGAAATTTTTGAAATTGTCGTATATGATTTGTCGAATGATCAGTTTTATGCTTATCGCATTACAAAAAATGATTTTCTTAGGAATTGCAGATAAATAACTTCTTAATATGAAAATCGTCATTGTTTCACATTCAATATGGCTCATATCAGCCAGTCGTTCGCATGACTTTACATGTCAAAGCATGGGTTGACTGGAGATAAAATACAAAAGTTGCAGCTCATAGTCGAGTTCAAAGAGACTTACATATATGATTCAAAATGAGTGTAGATTTAACTATTTTAACTGGTCCATAACATACGTTACATCAAATACAATTTAATTCAGAACATGAAACAACAACAAAAAAAAAGATGCACTTTGAAAAAAAAAAAAATATCACCATGAAATTTGTGGAGAAAGGTCTGATGCATTCTCACTCTGACCATTTTCTATTATGTTTACTCGTAAGCTCTAAGCAAGAAGATAGACAATTCAGAATACCAAAATAAGAGAACATAAGAGATGGAAGTAAAGTGATTTACGAGATATCAATGTACTACCATACTGTTCACCTAAATTGAATTAGGGGACTACTTCAATTATTAAAATTCAGGATTGGAACAACGTTACTGGACCTTTTATCACAGTAGTTATTCCTCAAAGTTAAGTGATTATTTTATTGCGTTTAATTTTCCGTATTAATGATACAAAAAAATTATTAGAAGCAATTATTGATTCATAGTTTCTCTTTTGAAAGGTTATAAAAAAAATAAAAAAAAATAAAAAAAATGGAATTAAATATTCATCATAAATGAAAAATATCAAACATATAGAATGTAAAAATAAAAATGTGCTTAAATGAAGACAAATCAATACTAGAAATTAAGAAATAATAAATAAAACGTCGTATTTTGTAGAGTTTAATTGACAGTTTTCGCAGACCAAAATTAGAAATAGGTAAAATAGGGTATCTTATTTGGCATAAAGGAACAACAAAAGTATTTTTAGTAATAATATATTTCACATTTGGAATCAAAAAATAAGATTTTAGTAATAAAAATTAAGAGAAACATCAAAGTAAATGCGCGTAATACGCGGTACCAAAAGAGAATATATATTAATTTGCAACATGTTTGGAATTAAAATACTCATGAGGCAAGTTAGAGAAAGATTGTAAAATATTCATACCAAATACATGTTTTATCTATCATACTTAACCAGATAAAAATTATGTAACTCCATTCAAATCGAATATTTTTCTTATACAACACCAAACTTTACATTTTTTATATGAAATTTTAGAGATTTCCAAATTGAAACTTGTCCAAGAAGGACCATTTTTAAGGACGTTTCATTGTTATTTTCTTCTTTAAAAGAATAAAATACAAAATAAAAAATATCCACCGATACCAAAATCGCAACTTTTGTCATTTCGGTACAGTCTAATATATATATATTTTTATTTTTTGAGGGGACCAGTAGTTTTTTGAATTTTTTGCAAAAAAATTTCAAATATTAAAGTTTTTTGTAAATACATAAAAGTTCTCCAGCTGTTCTCAAAAAAAACATATTTTGTAAAAAAATTTCAAAAATTAAATTTGGATTATAAAAAATTTCAATTATTAAATAAGACTCGGAATTGCAAATTAAACATTATTTTTTGGTTCCGATCCTGATTCCAGAAAAAACACTGCATCTTCCGATCCTGATTTCGATTAATATTTACTATATAACTATTTACCACCCACATGTGGGGCTGTTTTTGTTTACGGTATTTGATTGGTGGGAAATATCCCTTGTTAGTATAATATATATGGAGTTTAATAAATAAGTTAATTTCTTCATTATATGTAGAAATATAATATTATCGGATTTATTATGGAATATAAACTACAATAGTAAGAAACGTTATACAAAAAACTCTTTTCTTTGCCTATGAGAGAACAAATTTTGAAAGCAAGTTATTGGTTTTCTGAAGTATGTTAATATGTCAATTTGAAATATTGGAATTTTATACTACATACCCAATATAAACGATATATCTTTATATGAACATGTACTTACTAGTCTTTGATTTATAGCAAGTGTTCCATTCAAATCTGAACACTTTGAATTTTAAAATTCAACAAGATATACTTTATAAATTAAGAATAGAATTTGAACATAATTAATATTATAAATGGATGTCTGTCTGAGCTCTATTAATTATTATTGTAGCTGCTCTTGGCAGCAATAATGGCTTCCAGGTGGTGGTCGAAGACGTGGCACACGCTGAGGGTGTAGTTTGTACAATCATTCGTTTTTTGGATTTCTTAAATTTTTTGGTGCATTTTCGGATTCACAACCAATATCTAAAAAAACTTTGAGGCACGGGGGAAAAAATCCACTTATTAGCAAAAAAAAATTGCTGTGCTGTACAGAATGAAATATAGCCCTATGTACATAACTCCAAATTCTGAATAACTTTTATTTTATGCCTGAAGTATGTACCTATTATCTCTCTTTCTTTTTTTAAGTTTTGATCTTTGTTTTTCCAAGCGGAACGAACAAAAATCAGACACACACATAAATTATTTTAATACTATGTAAGATATATATATTTCATGTATTATAAATGATTTTTTTATAGATAAATGACTTTTCATTTTTTCATGGATAGTCTTGGTGTTAAAATTTATCTCTAAAGGAAAAATTCCAGCTTACCTAGGGTGTATTTTGTTAAAAATACATTATATGTATATATCTTTAAAAATGTTTTGCCTTACAATAACTCTATTTTAACGTAGAAGATTATAATTTGCATTATCATTGAAAGAGCAGCTGGTGTCATCAAGAGTCTTAATTCAGTAATATCATACGTATTTAATAGATCAGCTGCAAGCAGCCGTGAAAGGAAGGAAATAATCACAAATCTCACTCCTCTGATAGCAAGGGCATATAGGCTGGAATTAATGGGGGGGGTCAATCCTCAATTCTAGTCCAACAAGGTCTTGCAGTTAGAACTCTCGAGGATAAAACCTAAAGTGTTGCCCTCGTTCAATTATGAGCATGTGGTGCAGTGATTACTTTACACTTGGATGTTCTGTCTTCAATAATTAACTAAAAGTGATAGCGGCTTTACAAAATAAAAAAGGCATGTTCAGATTCTTAACTAGAAAATCATTTCCAGGACATGTTTTTATACACCTCTAGATATTGTCTTTTTTACTGTTGAACTTGTTGTGGTTAGTTTAAAATTGTATTACTTTAGAAAAAAATGCATATTAACGATTTAATATAAGCCTATACCCATCTTTGGGTGATCGTAGCTCTCTATTGAAAAAGTTATATACTGGGGTTCTCAAATCTAGTAGTACACATTTTATTTTTTTGAATTTATTTAATAATAAAATTTAAACAAAAGGTTTAAATTACACATTTATTTGAAAAATAATATGAAAATAGTATTTGGCACAACTTTTATTCAATATGTGATCCTTTAACATTTACCTAAATACGAGGCCAAATCCTTGCGGATCTTGACTATGTATGTAGTCTGACTAGAGACTTAAGGAATCTTGATGCAAGTTTTTTGAGGACTGGACACTCCTTTGAGGAGTAGCACAAACCCTCTCCTCTAGACGGGCCTAGATTGAGTAGATCAAGGGGTTTGCATCTGGACTATGGGGGGTGGGCACATGTTCAATCCCAAAGCCCAGAAAGTTGTCTCAAAGGAAGGCCTCGGTCTTAGCGGCTCGATGACATGTAGCTACGTCTTGTGTGAAAACAAATTGGTCCTCAAACTTTTATCTTGCCATGATAGCACTTTCTTATCCAGTATCTGCATTGAACCTCTTCCTCTCTACAAAAATGGGAGGGCATACTTTGCCTGTGAGGACCACTGGATTTTTTGTTCGGAAGATGTGTCTCACAGAAGATGAGACATTGTCTGAATGATTGGATTGCGATGTGGGGGGTTATTTTGTTTATTCACAGTGGCATCGACAGTGAAATTTTTTTCATTTGAAAAGAAGAAAACTTTGCCCTAATTTTTGTAGGCCTTGATAAAATTTAGAGTCTTCCTTGCTTTATCTAACCATCTCAGCTTGCTTTGTTCCGAGATAAATTTCTTGTTGTTCCCCTCCGTGATTTTGCACCAATGTAATTCCGAATAGAAAGTAATAAAAAGTGTACTACAATATATGATCAATCCGGTACATATATTTTCAATATTATTGACAGTTTATTTCACGAAATAATATTTTAATAAAAACTTTAAAAAAAAAAAACTTAAAACAACAACAAAATTATCGATAAATAGTAATATGTTGTATACAAATATATAATTGAAATGGTTCAATCTATAAATTATTACAGAAATTACAAATAAAAAACTGAGATGAATCATTTAAAATGAAAGATTTGCAGTTATTTTAGTGATTAATGATGCAATCATATGAACTCAAATAAATAGTTGATCTATTAATTGCGTAATTTTCAAGTTTTCAAATGGCAATAACTATTTGATACATATTATGTAACAAACGGTTATTTAAACTGGTCCCATTTTATAGCTATTGGTTAGTATCTGTAATATTTTCCTATTTAAAAATTATTAATTATTTTTTGCCCGAACTTAAGGTCTTTTTTAGCAAATTTGGGACTAATTCATTTGTAATTGAATGGTTTAGCTATGGCACATAATGAATTATAAATGTACTAGGTTAGGCAACAAAACGTGGAATGTTATTTAATGTTAATTTTCATTAATATAAAAAGGTTGAGTGATTATTTTTTGACATTGTAGTTGAACCATTCTTTGTTCATAAACAAAGTAGACTAATCATGTAGTCATTTCATCATTATGAGCGGGAAATAAACCAAAAGACATTGCATGTCACATCTCTTAGATGCTGAAGCTAAGGTGGTGAGGATTATGGATGTTGTGAAGTGTCTAGGAACCTGGTTTTCAAGATAGCCAAGATGAAGTATGATGGGGGAACACCTTTTCAAAAAAGCAAGTAGTGATGGGCGAAAATTAACAGTATATTTAGTGTTCTTGTCCAGTTTATTGACGAAGATCAAGGAAACTCCAGCAAATTGATGAATTGTCTCGAGAACGACTTATCCGTGGCTGCTAAGACCATCAGGAGGGCCGTGAAGGTAGACCTGTGATTAACTCATACACGAGGACATCACCTTACCTCTTGACAAAGGTAATGAAGGCCTGGAAGTTCGATAGGTATAGAGGCAAAGATATATTGCCAGATTTGAACCTGCTGGACTTTACGTTGTGAGGCACATTAGAAGGGGAAACCAACAAAAAATCTACACCTAAATATGGATTCACTCAATGCAGCCATATTGTCTGTATGGCACAACTTGTCTGGGGAGTTTGTCATCAACTCCTGCAAGACCTTCTGGCAACGTGTAAATGCTATGATTGATTCTGAAGTTGCTCATATTGAGTAACCAAGTTAGAAAAGCCCTTGTTTACAAGTTCCGTAATTTTTTTTATCATTATTGAAAATCAAAATATATTCAAGTCTTTCTAGAGCAACCTTTCGAATCCACGTAAGGACTGTAATAATAGGATTGTAGTCTTATTAGACTGATTCAAGAATAACAGTCCCACAACTTTAAAAGGGCAAGTTTTAATGTTCATAAAATCTCCTACCCAGAATTGATAATAATGAAAATAATAAATGGATCAGCTGTTGATGTGTCTACTCATCTATATTTTTATGACTCTGAACGGTGACTCATTGTACTGTAATTAATTATTATTAAGCAATGCTCATATCAGGGGCATAACAAGCTTTAACATTATATATAACTAATTTTTTTTTTCTTGTCAAATCCAGTTGTGATTCTCTGAAAATTAACTGTTCTAATAAATAAATCAGTTTTTCTTTCTCTTGCATTCTGAAAAGAAAATATGAATATTTTAGACTCTTGTGGTTTATTACAATTTAAGTTGTTTAAAAACAATTAAATTGTCCTAAAGGACGTCAAAAATCTTGCATACCGTGCCTTGAATATCTAGTGTCAAAATGGTGGCCACTAAATTGGCTTTGGACATGGGAAACGACCGAAATGATAATTCAACATAGGCTTAGATAACGAAGAAAGCCCAAGATACTTTTAAGAGAAAGAATAATCAGAAATGATGAAGAAAACAGATTAATACAAGGGGGAAAGAAGGAAATAAAAGGAAAGAAGTATAGAATATGACAATACTATGAATATGGAGATAATAGCTCAAATCCTCATCGATATTGAGTCAGAATTTTGGAACCATGGATAAATAGCAATTGAAGTTAAAAATATCAAAGAAACAAATGAAAGTATTGATGACAAGGGAAACTGCTTCAAGATTAAATCTTTTTACAAGAGGAAAAATGAAATAGCCGTTAAATCTGCGACAGGATTGAAGAAATTGAGTTTTATAATTCCGAATGTAGCCAGGATCACAAACCCAGAATTGTGAAAGTAATGGCTGATTGTTTAGGTGAAGAAGTGGAGACATATTATAAAAGACGGAGACGTGAATGGTATAAAAGGGAATTCGCGACAAAAAAAATAAAGGGCTGGTTAGATCGATGAATATAATAGTAAAAATTAAAACTATGAAATTTATTCCCCTATTTCTGCCAATTGGAGGGAGATTAGTAAAGATAGAACGTAGTCTAATTGAAAATCAATGTTTTTATAGTACCGAAATTGGCCATAAGTTTAGTAAATGTCAAGGTAAAAGAGATGAACTCCCTAGAGTTTTCCCTGAATAATATTTAGAAAACTGCAAAAAGATATATAAGACATAGGAGAAAAATGTACAGCTATTGCTCGAGAGGAGACAATTATCAACATCAAACTTTGCTGAAGAAGAACTTGAAGATATAGAAGAAGAGTTTCCATTACATGGTTATAATCCCAACAATGGACAAGAAGATAAAAAACTAATTGAGGATGAAGTGCAATTGGAAGAGGTTGTTGTTTCATGACCAAAAACAAAATATTTTATTCAAAAGGAATCTGTCACATCGAAAGATGTGATAGGTTCACGAGAGGAAGTCAAGGAACGTTTGAGGATTCATAATGAGGACGAAACGGGAGTTGGGACACTCGTTGAAGAGGAAACGGGAATGAATAAAGCACAGGACAATAACAAAACTTCAAACCAAGGCAAAGGATATAGAGAAGACTGGCAAATGGTCTTAAAAAACAAGCAAAAAATTTATCAAGATTAAAAAAAGACTAATGGTATGCACAAAAGATTATTGACAAGTCCTGCAAGCAAAGGCCCAAGGGAAAGAGAGAGAAAAATAATGATTAGGTATAGAAACATTCAAAAAAAAAATCCAGGCTGTTAAATGAAATTTAATATGACAAATACAAATAAGAATATTATGAGTAACAATGCTCTGCAAAAAACATAAAACCTCAATTATGTCAAGAGGTCATCATAACCAATTGAATAAAAATCAAATTCAAGACCAGAAAATCGATGAAGAAACTCCTAATTGTAGAGAGAGGAACTGCCTGGATAACAAAAGAGGGACGTGGACGATGATCAGAAAATTGCCTGGAATCCAAACTAAAAGGCTACAACGGAGAAGTTACTTTTATGGTGCATATGGCATGATTGAAATTAAACTACAAGATTGGAAAGTTATGGTAGTTAACACTTATGGACCAAATTAAGATAGAGCGGAATTCTATGAAGAAATTTACAAAGAGTTAGCACAACTAGACTATTTTAATCTAGTTTTGGCTGATGATCTAAATCTATGCTTTGAAAAAAGAATAGAATCAAGTAATTATAAAGAGGAATATAACTTAAAATCTAGGAAGTGATAATGGAAGATCTGGGAATGGTTGACGCGGTTAAATTTTGGGATGGAGACAGTTTTATTGATACATGGTTGACTAAATTGAAAAAAAAACTTGCATAGATCACATACTTATAACCTCGTAGCTGACAAAGAGATTAAAACATATGGAAACTGTTAATAACGGTAGATCAGACAAATTAAGCTTTTGTAATAGAGCTTTTACTGTGTCATCAGAAGAAGAAATGGATACTGCCCAAAACATTTTGAAAAATCGAAGGTTCATTGATAGGGCCTCTAAACATTTGGACCAGATTATATAAACTAAAGACTAATGGAAAAAATACAAATAAAATTGTTGGCGGACTATTTAATGGAACTAAGAAAATTACATTAGATAAGACAACTAGAGACCCAGCTTCAAGCCCCTTATTCAAAAGAATAAAGCAACACAAATACTAATGCTTGAAAAAACAACAAATAAAATCAAACTACTAACACAAAAAAATTGGGGGTTAAATGCATGAAAAAGGTTGTCATTATACATAAGAATGATAAAACATAACAAAACAAAAAAAAAAAGCAAATAATCAAAACCAAAATAGTAACTAAGCAGTCTGACTTAATTTTCAGTGATGTTTTTTGAACTGTCCGATTATAAAACCTAAAGTTTTGAAATGTCTTGCTAAGACCAATGGATAAAATTTCAATAAATTGGCAGCAAAGTCCCAATTTGGCCCATGCACCTGTGGAACCTTGATGGAAAACATTGAATATCTTGCTGCTGTAGAGATCAATATTCATCAAATATTGGTGGTTCAACCAGTTTGTCTTCTGTCAATCTCAGTGCCATATAGGCTTTGATACTACTGATGGCATTATTCGAGAACTTTTCTTCTTCACTATTATTTAACTGTGTGCAGGTAATGCCGAATAACAAAAAAGCTTTAAAGACATTTGTCTTTTTTTCTTTCAAATTCAATTCCAAAAATTTCCTGACAATCAATAGAACCGGACAGTCATAAAAAATGTGCACTGTTTTTGTTGATAAATTTATTCACAATCTTTGCATGGCTTAAAGAAATCAATGACATCATTAGAGATCTGTAACTGCGGTGTGAATTTCCTTCTGTCATGAATTCCCTTGAATTAACAAAGGATTTTCTTCTCCCAAGATACTGGGAGGCGTAACAAACGATATATACTTTTTTAACAGGTTTTCTGGTTCGAAAGTCTTCACAGCCCATAATAAAATTTCAGATACCAAGGAACCAGGGGTAGGTTAATTTAGATCATTTATACAGATTCGATTTTAAAAAAATCAATAAATTTCTTCAATTTCTAATAACATAAAACGATTGTTTCAATTCGTTTTCATAATTTTAAACTGGCAAAATGATTTAAACGTATATACCTCCTAAGATAATAATAATTTGTCTAAATTGGGTAATTGGAACTGGATATATTCCAGAAAACCCAACATTTTTTAGACCTGTACAAAATCTCCAAAAACTAAGTATCCTATAAACTAATCATCCACAGTTATGAAATAAAAAATGGTGATAATCCAATTTTGCATCTTTTTGTATGAAATAATTATCCGTCTAAAACCTTTTAATGAAAAGTAATTTAAGGAGAAAAAAAAACAGTGTAGAAAGTACATCAATAATATCAATATACCAAAGTCAAGATTATGGACTATGGGGGACGTTACCTATCTGATATAGTTTTCAAAACTGTTTAAAACTAAACCTTGAATGTGGATATCATTATGAAACAAAAAAAAATCTTATTTTATTGTCTTTTTGAAAAAAGTTGTCACACTATGTATACAAAAAAAGAAGGATCGATGGCGCAAGTTAGAAAAAAAAAGAAAAAAATGAAAGTTCAAAGAATTCCATAACTTATTGTTATAGGCCATTAATTCATAATTGCAAATAATACGTATAGACGACATAAATATGATTATTTTGCAAAAAAAAAAAATATTATTGATAATACAAAAGTAATCTTTTGTATACTTTTAAAGTAACTGTGAAAAGAAACATTCATTTAAAAATAACACCCATTTTCAATCAGTGTATGTACATAAAATAATATATAATAAGATATACATATTAGTACTAAGATTCGGTCCAAATACCAGTTTTTTGTTCAGTTTGGTCTGATGTGATTTTTTCTAGACCCGAACCCAAGATCTCAGACCGTAGACCAACATTTAACCATTTACAAGTTGTGGACAATTTTTTCAGTCTAAATTTATGGACCAGTTTTTGTAGGTCTGAATCGGGAATGGAATTAATATCTCCCCTATTCCGATTTATGAATCGTACAAATACATGGCACGATATATCTCAATGGACAACGCGCTCGCAATAAATTATTTGAATATAGATTCAATACTTGGGCGTTCCTCGAGAAGTACTTAATGTATAAGGACTTTTAAAGACAATTCCTGAGTCCTATGGAGTAATTTTAATGTTATAATATTACTTATATTTACTCCGTGCAACTCAATCTGACCAATTAAAGGAACATTGAAAAAATGTACTAATATAATCTATGCATCAAATTTAACTTCATATGACTTCAACGTGCCGATATTCTCATTTTTGAAACTGAACGGATTTCATCAACAATTCATCTATCGAATCAGTTAAGACTAGATTTTTAATGTTAACGATTGTGAACTAATTTTTATTTATGACAAATTCCGAACTTTTTGAAAGGAACGAATTAGTGCTGTTGACTCAGACCTGTCAAGAACTTTCAGACAAAAATCCATCACTAACATATGTATTATATGAAGGGGAACATGGAAGACATAAAAACATAAACAAACTTTTGTCATTTAATATTACAGATATCTAGGGGAAAAAATAAAAAATATTTATATGTCGATCAGAAAGTGTCATGTACAAAAGTTTTTGCAAGAAATAACATTATTTACTTTTTGTACGAAACTCTACCCTTCAAACAAGAACTAAAATTACATTTTGTATGTGATATGGAGTAAACAAATTATTCAGTACAATATCAATGTTCTATGCATTGAGTGGATGAATAAATACGAGGGTCGTTTGAAAAGTTTTTGCAAAGTCCAAGAGCTAGCAGTACTGGCGCGTATGGAGTTTATGTTCAGTTAGTAATCTCTTTTGGAAGAACACACACCAACTTTAAGCCAGATCGGTCTATTTCTTTCGGTTTGGCATTCGTTTGAATCGATGAAGTGGAGTGATTTTCAAAAAAATAGACAAGAAAGAACTTCTTATGTTGATTAAACATTACTTTATGAAAGGCAAAACGCCTCAGGAGACTAAAAAAAAAATTGTTAAACATTATGGGTACTCTGCACCTACGATCAAAATAGTTTATAAGTAATTTCATTTTTTTCGGATTGACCACATGGGCTAAAGTGACGCTGAACGTTCTGGACGCCCTGTTGAGATTACTACCATAGTAATCATTGATAAAATACATGATATGGTGATAAATGACAGAAGAATGAAGGTGAGTGAAATTGCTAATGCTGTGGGCATCTCGAGTTGGAGCCCTATTTCCATTAATTTTGCACCCACAACTGCTGAGGTATGAGCTGGTGCATTGTCGTGATGGAAAAGGACTTTTTTTGATGGCTAATCTTGGGCGGTTTTTTTTGCCGCTAAATTTTCAAACAGTCCAATACGATGAATAATATGCACCTGTAATATTTTTACCCCTTACCAGATAGTTGATGATAATTATTCCGTACAAATCCTAAAGAAAGTTAACATAACTTTCCGGACAATTTTTCGATTCAAACAAATGCCAAAAAGAAACAAATGAGTGATCTGACTTAAAGTTGGTGTGTGTTCTTCCAAGATGTGCTATGGTCTTAGTTGTGGCTATACATAAACTGGCACGAAAAAGTTGGAATTTCGTTCATGTGTTATTTTTTTTAAGATAGGCAAGTGTAACATCCTTCTAAGCATTTTTCAAAATGTTCCACAGCACATTCTTACTTGTGGGGCACTTTTCCACAACTTTTAAGTATAGATGTTCCCAACATAGTCCTATTGGGTTCAAATCAGGAGATTCAGCTAGTCATTGTTTAATTTTTTCTTTCCCGAGAAGTTTTTTTAGAGCTTGGATGTATGTTTTGGGTCGTTTTCTTTCTGAAAAACAAGTTGTGGAACATTTTGAAGAAAACTTTATTTTCAAAATTTTTCTTACCAGTGTATGTATTATTTTACTTTCAATGAGGATATTATTTTACAATCATTTTTTGGAGATGCAAAATTGATATCATTGAGTATGTTTGAAAGTGTTTAAATAGCATTTTAGCCCTAAAAATTACCATAATACTCTCTGCGTCCCAAAGACTAGAGCCTCGCCACAAGAACAATAGATACCTGCAAATGTAAATAATCCTATGTAAGCTTAAAGGATAGTCTTATCCGGAGTTGTTCTTCAATAATCTTCAAAATTAGTCATTTTTGAATTGATTCGTTCAATATTTGAGTCATGAATAGGCAAAATGTGGAAACGATGTCCTTCAAATGGGCAATGGTATATCTTGTGGTCCCAGAAGTCAATGTTATGATGCTATCAGTATAATAACTACCATGGTTATTATATTTTTTCAATGAGGACCATTCAATGTTACCATTTTTTTAAAGAAAGTATCACACTCAAGAACGAAAATGTATTCTTCAAATTAGAATGAATCAAGTATTCATCGTCATCATCTTCATGTAATAAATTATCTTCAAACTTTGAATCTTGCAATTCTTCCTCATCAAGGATGTTGTTAAGCGTTAATTATGGGTAGAATTAATGTATATACATTTTGCGTTTCAAATATATTTGTTTCACTAAATCTACTGATTCTACAATAAGAGTACTCTTACTATCATTCCAAAATGATCAATTTTGTATGTACAAAAATATACATTGATATTTCTTTGGGGTTTCCTACATGTGTAAATGATTTTCTAAAATTATCAAAATGACCCGTAAGACAATCTTTGTATTCAAAATTCAAAAATGAAATGATAAAATATTATTTGTTTTTACTTTTCTATAATTAAGTTCTATTTAGAGAAAATTAGAAATTGAAAGTTTGAAAAGCTAAAATAAGAATTATTCTCGTAGGTTTAATTTGAAAACAGGGCATTTTAACCCAAAAGACAAAACGGGTAATACAAATTTGCATATGGTGACACTCTTATCTGAAAGTATTACTGTATGTTTGTTGTTTCTACCCTTTGCCACAGCTGACATTCATTGCTGCAGTCTGAATATTTAAATCTAACACAACCTTACTATTCCCAACTGCTGATCAAAGTCTCTTAATATGGTTTCTCTTCCAGGATCCTGTTTTTCAGGAATACTTGGCTTTTTTTTACACGTACTGTAAAATCCTAAGGTAATCACACATTTAATTATTCCATAGCATAAGCTTCATTTATGTATATAATTCATTACATTAAATGTTGAATACATAATTAATAAGGAAAAAAAGAGTTATAAAATTGTATACTCTATTGGACTTTTAGACAAGGAGTCGTATTTGTTCATTTCAAAAATCATACAGCACCCTTCAGTTCCACTAAAAATTTAGTTTCTTTCATCACTTGCTATTTACATTTTTGGGTTTTATGTCGGATGGTATTACGGAATTTATAAGAACAAGGCCTGGGGTGCTGCACTATAAGTAATAATCATACAAATGAAGAGTATGATAATTGAGAATATATTATGTGCCAAGACTATTTCTTCTAAAAAAATACATAAGCATCACAGTATTAAATATTGACTTGTTGACTCATGTTTTTTCCCGGTATCCTGCTCAACGACCATTTTACGGTAAATGAGAATCCATTCTATCCAATTCATCAATTATTTTGTCTTTTAGTTGACTATGTGTAGCGTCAACACAAAATCAATCTTGAACAAAAATCATTAACACAGACAGCCCAATATTTCAAATACATATTTGAGTCAATTGTAGGGGATTTGAAGTTAAATCTTCATGAACTTTTCCATAAGAGACTTTACGTGTGTGTAAGCAAATAATGCCACGCCAATTACAGCTTCATAAAGCTATTATTATTTCCCATCGATGATGTTGGGTTATTAAAAGAAATTGTTTGGAAATTCATCCTCCTTCCTACGTTTTATTATGGATTGGGAGACGTTGACAAACAACAAAAATGGGGGCAAAAAAGCAACAAATTGCAGATTTTTTTTGGTTACATAATCAAGGTATGTAAGGCCTTCAGGGCCAGAGTGGAGGACATGGTGGGATAACATTTTGAAAAATAACTTTTGTTGTAATAAAGTACAATTATAATTTGAAAACATACTCCTAATACAATGTCCATGTAGTTCTTGATGAAGTTGATTTAAATCTTACTTTAAAAAAAGGAAACGGTTTGCTTTGACACTCTGTATATTAGCCCTTAAATGACCTCTTTCAAAATAAAATGTATCAATTTCTTAATTTTTTATTGAAACTATCTATTTTGTCTACTTTAAGTGGAATTTCCGACACACTCAAAGGGTAAATATTGATAGAAATTAACCATAATTCTTTGAAAATACAATTTTAATCATTTTAGCAGGTTTTTTGTTGACGGCACACATATACACAATATTTTGTTCTCGCATTTACTTTGTTTCGTAGTTCTTTGAACTAAACAAAAAGATATATATTTTTTTTGTATCATTACGTTGTCGAAAGTATTAATATACAAAACATGGGTGTAGCCATCATATGTGGAAGGACATACAAATATAATTAGTAAGGAATTATGAGAGCCCATCTAAGCAAATGCAAAAAGAACTCATATTGTTTCATGTAACGGAGCAAATAACAAAAATACATATATTTCCACTATCTCTATAATATCTACGTTGTTTTACAGAATATAATTATTATTTTGCGCAAATGTCTATCTTCAAACAAGTTTTTTTTTTAAGTATACAAAGTATGTAATGGGTATACCTATACAGTATACTTACATACAAGTTATGGGGCGTTAACTTACTTATAATTTGATGATGAGAATAATAAAAAAGTCCTAAAATATTACGAAGAAAAACTTGATGGATCTGCTAAAAATAATTTTATATTTTGTATCTGGTTAACTGCTTGTTGAATTTATCCTATGATCATTTATGAATGATTTCAATGCTCTAAGAAAACCCACTGTTAAAAACGAACACAAAGAAAGATGTATAAATAGATTTTCAAGAAAAATCATTTAACTTTACATGTCGGACTGACCTTGTACGCATCATAATTACCACAATGCAATCTTCATGGAATCTCTCAATCTTTTCTTCTCCAAAATGAGTAAGACAAAAACCTCAAAATTAACTGTACTAGGGTTGTTTTTGAGTTTGTAAAAAATGAAAGCGGAAATTAAAATGGTAGCCATGACAATGTGAATAATATTTGTGAAGAGAGCAGCTTAGCTGTCATTAAGTTGTATTAGATGGGCTGGAAGCAGCTGTGGAAGGATGGAAATTAGAATAAATCTCATTCTGTATATTGCAATGATTTAGGTAGAATTACACCAATGTCAATTCTCAATTTTTCTCTTTGTCCAAAAAGGACTTACACTTAATACTCACGAGCAAGCCTTGATTGTTACTCACTGGCTTTGTTTGTGAGAAGAGAAGTTTAGCTGTCATGATGTTTTATTAGATCAGCTCTAAGCAGGCTTGAGAGTATATAAATTAACAAAAATCCAGCTACGTAACTAACAATGATATCGTCACGAATTACTACGATGTCGATCCTTAATCGTACACTTACTTTAACAAGGACTTAGACTTATAACTCACAAGCAAACCCTCATTGTTACTCTCAGTCTTTGTTTGTGAGGATGGTAGCATAGCTGACATGATGCATTTTTAGACTAATTACAAGCAACATTGCAAACAAATCCCACTTTTGACAAAGGTATATAGCAAGGAAATTTAGGTTGGAATTGCTCTGATGTGGATCCTCAATTCTACTCCGAGTCTAAGAAAGTCTCACACGTATATCTCCCGATCAAACAATCATTCTTACTCAATGCATTTCATGAGCACAAGTATTAGTGATATCTTCATACTTAAACCTTCCTCTTTTAAGATTTAAATAATAAAGATAACAGCTTTAGAGATTAAAAAATCTGGTTCAGGTTGCAACTAGAAACATCCGAACTTGATGGAGGCTAAATGTAGCTTAAATTGAACGTATCTGAGGGAGCACCATGATCTTAAAAGATTCATTGAGAGCAGCTATTAGAGGAAGAAAAAAACCATTATATCTATCAACAAGATAGGCAAGAAATACTCCAATCTCGATCCTCATTCTAAACTGAGTTTAATAGGAACTTACATTAAAAACTCCCTAAATAAATCCTCAGTATCACTTTCCCTCATTCATCTGCAAAAACACTCGTTGTAACACTGGATACTTTGAGGTTCTCTCCTCAAAAATGATAAATAATGATATTAGCTTTAGACAATGAAAAAAACTCTTTGGGTTAGCAACAAGATAAAAATACTCGTGCCCTCACATATAGTTAGGATTTACAACCCTATCCATGTCTAAAAATATTGTAATTTTCTTCATTTAATGGCACGAAATATAATTATCTTTTTGTACATACCTGTCTGTCTCACTATTTCGAAGATGGAGTTTTGAGAAGCTTGTCAACAATTAAGTTAACTAACTTGCAGTGAGTTAAGTTACTCTTATGAAAGGAACTCCCTTTACGAATAGAAATCCTTTTCCATTGCCACTTTACAATAGAAATTTGAGTTCAACCAGTGTAATTCGGTATACTAACGTATTAATGCATTTAAAATTGTGCATGGGGGTCCATAAACTATGGAGTTTTATATATATTTTTTTTAATTTACAAAAGTATCAAGTACCAATAGCAATATTTAGCTACCTTAACCAATCAAAAAAAATATGCGTATTCGGACCATTCATACTTTAACTAATCAAAGTAATAATAGAGATGAATATAAAAATCAAAAATGTGGATATTAGCTGGGCTGTCACTTATTTACAAAAGTACTCTTTAAATATGAGAAAGAAAAAAACCCTCAACATTAATCTCAAACTCTTAAACTATCTATTATTAAATAGTAGGAATATTCACAAATAAATACAATAATTCGTTAATAAACAATCAAAGTTCAGAACATTAACCAGAGGCAAGAGTAATAATCAAACCAACATATGTGGTGTGTCAACATAAAAGTAATTATGAACAAAAATCAAGGAAATAAGAAAGTCCCAATATATTTTTTACTTAAAAAATAAATATAAAAGCCAATATTTGATAGACACATTTGAACAAATTAGGGTGGTATTATTTTTTTTAATGTTTTTTTAATTGGTGAGATGGAGTTGGGCTAAAATTATGTATAAGTAAATATTATAGTATATCATATTTACTCCATCTAACCAAGGAATCTTGTGTGAAGTCAAAATACATTAAGTATATTTCTTTCTCTAGGAATGATAAGTGCGCGAACCTACACACATTGAGTACAATAAAATAATTTCACCCAAACGAGTGGTCCATGAGCTACGTCGATTCCATGTTATTACTTTAATTTGTGGGATTAGTTGAGATACTAATGAATTTTAGCCATAATTTAGAAACTTTATTTTACCCAAGATACTTTTATTGGTCCCGATTTGACTTTTCAAATATAATCTATTAATTTCTCATAATTTTATCGTGACGATTATTTTGTGCTACTTTAAGGGGAGTTTGTGACACATCCAAAAGGTTTATAAGAATATTTTTGAAACATAAATTGAGGATAGTTAGTTGAAAAATATAAATAAAATCCACACTTAATTTTGAGAAAAATTATTGTAGCTTGCTTTTATATTGACGAACCACATGTATACATTGTACAATCTATATGTGGAGGGTGCAATTGAAATATAAGCATAGTTAGTTTTAGGACTAAACAACGAGGAAGAACATCATATGTGTTTATTATAAATTTTCTATAAGATTATATTTCTTTACATTTAATTTACATTCGTTTCCATAAAATGCCTGGTTTTCATCGTGGTTTAAATTAAGGGGAAGTTTTTGTTTCTCGCTGCACAGGGACAAGAGCACGAGGGGTTTCCTAAATTGTCAGCTTATTACTACCCATTTCCATGATTTGTAGGTTTCTAAGAAAGCTTCAAAGTCAGCAAAACTGTTATTTTGAACGTGAATATTAGAGTGGTGAAACACATTTGCATACTGCTTGGGCTCTACAACACATATAACTAAACTGAATGGGGAGTTGGAAAGAACATTTCATAGACATATCGAGTCAATATAGGCATTGTATCATAAATTTGGAGGATAACTTATGATATTGAAGAATTTTAACTAAAATTTAGAATTTATGTGATTAAAATCCCTCCATTTTGCGTTCTTTTATCATGACGATCAATATTGGCGTTTGAAGTGCAATTTACAGCGATTCAAAAAATTTCTCGGGTGTGAATAATTTGGCAAAAAATCGTAAAAGAAGACAAATATAATATCCCACTCAATTTGTAGAAAATTCAATCAAGCATGCTTTGGTGTTGACCAGATTAAAAATTTATAACTTGGTTTTTCTTATAAAAAATCTTGAAGGAGGACAATTTACAAATGAATAAAATTTATAACCTTCATCCATCTTCTACAAGGAGGGGCATTGAATGAATATTTTTGATTTCACTATTTTTTACTATAATTTATACCTTCCTTACCGAATCAGCAACACATTTTATTCACGAGTAAATATATTTTTTTAAGGTTATATATTTATTTGCATATTTACGTTGTTCTATTATACTTATTAAAATTTATCTCCCAAAGTTTCTCAGGATTACCCCAAGGGGAAATTCTCTTAAATTCCTCCGTTTAGTTATTTTAATAAATAAATTTCATTACTTAATATTATAATTCTATACATCATCAAATTAAATGTTGAATACATAAGAAACAAGAATGAGAACTCGGTAGAGCGAAAAATTTAACCGATGTTCCTTTTTCCAAAACAAAATATAATTTAGTCTCTGAGGTAAAGTCAAAAATTTGCAATGTTGAGCATGTTTAATTTAATTTAATAGACGTTGCATTCATATTTTAATATGTGCTATACATGTACTGGGTAGTACATTAAAATTTGAATACTTATATATTAAAGAATAAGCAATTAGTTACAAAGTAAAACACTTTTGAACTCGCTAGCTAACGTACAAGTCGAGAAAAGGACACTTGAACGTGATCGAAGAATTTCATTCGCACACTCCAAGTAGTTGGGTTCTTCAGGACCACAGTCTACGCGGTCATTAAATCGAAACTTTAGAGAAGAAGAAGGGTTCTGTCAAAAAGGCCAAACTTGACCCAAAAGAGTTAATAAAAATAGACCTGCCCAGCCCCCTCTAGTCCGTGAGGGCCCATGCAAGAGAAGAGAAAAGTCCAGGAAGAGGCATTGCCTAGAAAAATCATTAAGATTAAAATCTAGCATAAAGCAACAAAATGTTAAACACATAAGAAGTCAAAAATGCATGGGATTTTCTTATTGCGGATGGGACAATCATGGAAATGGAGGAAAATGTCCAGCATATGGAAAGAAGTGCAATCGATGTAGAAGAATAGGACATTATCAGAGAGTTGCAAGTAAAAAATAGAGGATAAACGATTTGCTACAATAAGATAATAATAATCGAATGGTAAAATTAAAGCAGTTCCCGATACAGGAGCAGAAGTTTCTGTAGCAGGAATAGAGTTTGTTAAAAATTGGTAAGTTAAGAACTTCTTGAGCATTAAGTTCAGTAAAAAGTGAAGGAAATCTAATTATATGTCGAAATGTTCCCTGAAATATTCTTGTCTAGACGATTCTGTAGAGAACTGAGAATAATTTCAAAGGATTAAAAAAAAAATTAATGGAAGAATTTAGAGATGCATTTTGGGATGAGGAAGAATTAAAAATTATGGAGGGACAACCAATGAAGACGAGTCTTAAAGAAGATTATCAACCATACGCAATTCATACTGCAGGAAACCTATGGAGAAGTGAATAAATAAATAAACAAAATGGAAATAATGAAATTAATAAGTAAAGTTGGTGATAAAGGAGTAGTAAAGTCATCCATTAGTAGTTGTACCAAAACCTTGAGGAAAAGTTAGAATATGTATGGATCTTAAGAAATTGAATGACCAAGTTAAGAGGGCCATCCATCCAATGAGAACACCTTGAGATATAATATCAAGTATTCCAACGAACATTGAGTTTTTACAACATTGGACCCAAAACAGAGATATTGGAAGATAGAACTGGAAGAAAAATCAAGAGAAATGACGTATTTTATGACTCCTTGGGGTAGATATTTTTTTTAATAAAGCTCCGATGAGATTCCTAGCAAAGGGGCACGCATATTTTCTTCCTGGAGATGAGGCATAGGAAACACATATATTTAAAGTAAACAAAATAACATTAAATCCATCTAAATTCGTATTTGCAGAACCTAAATTAATATATTGTGGTTATATTTTAGAGTATTGAAGTGGATCCAAGTAAATTGAATGCTATTAAAGATTTTGCAGAGCTATTATATAAAAAGAAACTGATAAGTTTTTTAGGATTTGTTAATCAATTGGGACAGTTCTCACCAAGAATTAGTGAAGTTATAGGTACATTGAGAGAGCTTTTATCGTCAAAAGTAGAGTATGTGTGGACCAAAAACCAATCTTTATCAAAGAAGGAAATTAAAGAAGTTTTAACTTCACCACCAATATTAGCTCCGTTCGATCCAAGATTAGGAACCAAACTTGAAACTGATGCATCGAGAATAAACAGATTGGATATGTGTATGTCAGAAGCACAAAGTAGAATGTAAATTAATTCAATCCCAATTTTTATCAAGGGATGAAACAAGATACTCCATGATAGAATTAGAATGTTTCGGTGTAGTGTGGTCTATAAAGAAATGTCACATATATCTAGCAGGGTTACCTATATTAAGTGTAATTACGGGTCATAAACCACTTGTTCCTATTCTTAATAATTACCCCATAGATAAGCAAGATAATGATTGACTAATTACATTTTAGTTGAAAATATCAATGCAGCCATTTTAAACGAAATGGATGAAGGTGAAATATCATGAAGTACCAGATGCATTTTCAAGGTCACCGCTGTCTCATACTAAAGGAAGATGAAGAGTTGGATAAACATGTTGAATATCACAAGAGGAGAAGTTATTAGAGCTACTCATTTCAACGATGAAGAAAGATTCGTTAATCCATTAATAAAAGATATTAGAAATGAGGCAATGAAAGATCAAACATATAAAGATTTAGTCAATGCAGTTGAATACAATTGTATAAACGGTTCAGTACAACCATTTCCCAAGATATTAAATGGTTTAAGAACTGAAAATGGTCTTGTTTTTTATTGTAATAGGCTGGTATTTCTAAAAGATATGCAAGTTCAAGTTCTTAAGGGATTGCACAGTTCACATCAAGGTATCGAGAAGACGAAAAGAAGAGTTGCAGACGATTTATTGGCCTGGAACGAACTCAGATTTTATAGAAATGATGATAACATGTAGACAATGTATAGAAAGATTACCTAGTTTACCAAAAGAAACGATGATGAGAGACCCGATATCAATGAGGCCATTTGAGAGCGCGTCTGCAGATTTGTTTGAGTATGGAGGAAAACATTACTTGGTATATGGAGATCGTCTTTCAAGATATCCTTACGTAGAGAAATTCAAAAGAGTTCCACCTTCGGGAGAAGTAAACGTGACATTAAGGAAAATATTTTCTGAACCCCGGATTCCTGTGAAAATAAGAACAGATCAAGGCCCTCAGTTTAGTTCCAGGGAATGCCAGACATTATTGAATATGTGGGAAGTATCATGGGGACCTTCTTCATCCCCTTTACCTCAAAGTAATGAACATCCTGAGAATTTGGTGAAATGTATGAAGAATCTATTAGTCAAAACAGGAGGAAAATGTAGATCTGAAGAATTCTTACATGGAATCCTGGAATTTCGAAACACACTAAGCGAGATGGCGGATCACCAAATGAGATCTTATTCGGTCATCAAGTAAGATCGTGTTTACCTATTCATTGGAAGAGCTATGGTCCAAGACCCGAAAAGGAACAAAAAGACTGTTTGAGGAGAATGGAGTAGGAAAGGGAGAAGGAGAAAATCCGTTATAATAATAATAAGAGGGATTTACCGGAATTGAAAAAAGGAATGGAGGTGATAGAGCAAAATTACATGAATTCGATGGTCGGATGATGACGCACTGATTATTGGAAAGGAAAAAAATACAAAATTAATACCAAGTTCGATTAAATACAGGAAGAAGAATATGGCGAAATACACATGAGCTCGGAGTGAGAAGTTCGAAAAGAATTCGTGTAAGATCATGTGATATATGTAAGTATCAACGTGTAAATAGGAAGTATGCGTAAATATGTATAAATACATGAAATTAAGAGTCAGTCTGTTCTAAGTGTTTGAAGTGTATTATTTATTGATATTAATTGAAACGTAACAACCTCTGCGTTGGATGTTTGATGTCGAGTGTTAAGTCGGTTTTTATTTATTTGGTCCAGTCTAAGGACCTGTCCTATCGGTCTTGGAATTTTTCATTAAAAAATCCATGGCTTATTAAGACAAAAAAGATATAAGAAATATGTATTAAGATTATTGCACAATGAACATGTCTTGCAAAAAATATTATTTTTTTCATATTATACACAATATAATACGAACATATTAAACTGTTAGTTAATTAAAAAATTATATATTCTATTATATAGCGGAATAATTATATAACGAAAACACTCTCATTAACTTCAGGAGGGATATCTTTTGTATGGAACAACAAATGGGACTGGACTAGACCGTAGAATCACAAACGTCACAAAATTAGGCGTACCTCTAATAAATTTTGTTATAAAAACAGTATCTGTTATATATCTTGTCTCTAGGTAATATGGGCTCTAATATTTACATATTTATTGATGCAGAAGGAACAGTTTTTAAATGAGACATTTTTAAAATTAAAATCTTCATTTTAAAATGGAAAACAGGGCAATTTTTTTAATTTTATGCATGAGAAACGAACTAAATTATGGGTTATATACAAAAAAGAAAGGGAAAGGAAACGAGGAAGAGTATATATAATATTCTGTATAATATGAAAAAGCTCCTAATATACATAAATGCAATAAAAATATATACTTATATGTGGCCTGTCAAGACATGAGCAAGCTAGACTCAAGGGTAATAGAAATACAAGATTATACCATAAGGTATGTACGACTGATGTTTGACTTCCAACATGCTTTTTTATAGTGACGTATTGTAAATGGGACCAGACATGAATGACCACAGCTCTGAATAAGAACCGACATAATACAATTATAAACTAAAGCAAAAATTCTTTCATTCCCCCAAATTTATATAATAACCCTATCGTTTACTTCAAGGTGCTAATGAATTATTGAGCTGTATGTATATAAATGAAGATAAAATTCTTTTGGGTTTTTTATTCTTTATCTTGATTGGGGTTCTAGATTGTGTGTCTGCGGAGAGGCTAAATATTAGATACAAAATAGTCTTTGCCAGTTTGTATATAAATATATGATGTAATCATACGTCTTCAATTTGTTTTTACGGAGTACTTCGGATCTTAGAAAATCCAGTCAATCATCTACATGGGACCCTTTTCTTAAATACTTGAAGTGTAGGGCAAGAACTTATATTTAAGAAAGAGATTATGTGTTATAAAAAATTATTTACTGTCATCATTAGAAAAATGGCTTAAGTATAGAATACTTTCCGGTACTTTAGAAGTAAGGACAAAGTTTTTTACGGAGATAAACGAATGTGTAGCTTTGGTTGAACCAAGGACGAGCGATCATTTTCTCTTTGAATGCAAGACGCTCTGCCTAAAATATAACACCATCAGCAAACTTTTAAAGGAACATCTTCTTTTTTGTACCCAGGCTTGTAAGCATTCCACTATCACCCATTATTTACGTTCCGTTCAGTGTTCCAATCATAGGGTAGTACCAGGCTAGTATACATACATAACCTAGAGAGCTCGTTAAATGAAGCTGTACAGTTTTTGAGTCGTACAAAAGTTGGATATTCCAAGTGAGATTGCTAAATTATACTGAACGTAGAAAAACGCAATCGCTTTTATGTATTTTTGGGGCGCCAAAGTTTTTTTCGCCTAAAATTTCTACGGGAAACATAAAAAAATGTAATCTAACGTAAGTTCAAAACACCAATAGCCAATTAAGAATAAATTATTTTATTTTACCAAAATAGAATGAATTAAGTCATAATTAATCATTAAAACCTTTTATAAATAACTTATGACCAACTCATAATAGTACTGAGTCATTGTGATACAATTGAATATTTGTAGAACGTCAACCCACCCTATCCGTAGTATGAATCAATAGTATGCTAGTATAATTTTTCTCGAAATGGAATATAGAATACATTGTCCAACAAATTATAGTCTGATTAATCATGATTAGGCACTACAAATTGTATTTTAAGTATCCAAAATTCACTGCCACATTTATAAAATTAGAAAATTATTGAATTATATTTCTAACACATCATTTGGGCCAAATTAACTCAAATAGATAAAACAGAGGTTTTAAACTACAAGTCAACACTCTCGGCTATTTCAATTCATCCAAGAAATTATAATTCAAAGCCTATAGTTGACCGTAATATCTATTTTAAATATTTTCTGTCATTTTATAAATAAAAAAGATAGAACTTTTGAATAAATGATTTTTCATTAAAAAATAGATTTATTTTAAATAAACGTCGACATGATGACGACATTGAAAAAATACATTGTAACCAAGATTAGTTTGTCAAGTGTATACTAATAAACTTGATTGCAGCTAGTAACGTTAAACAGAATATCAAACTCAAATATCCACTCAATGCGAAGTACTTTAAATCCATACGAAAAATGTTGTTTGCGTCTTTGTTTTTTATTTTTGGCTTTAAAGTACTCTTGAAATATTTAAGAGCGTGAGAATGTTTATCATTAAGTACAAGATAAATTAAGTTATTACTCCATAAGAGGACACAAATAATAATTATGTACTTTTTAGAGTTGTTAATTCACATTAACATGAATATTAATAAAATGGGCGTCTGCAGATTGCCCCTGAATTTGCATAGTCGTATTTCCGGGATACTTCAACCGTGGACATCTACAACCCTTTCAAAATTACTATGACTTATTGGATAGGAATTTTAGAATTTCATTTTTAGCGTTCATCGTTCAAAAAAAAAAAAAAAATATGTTCCGTTTATTGAAAGTACGTTCCATGGAACACTGTTCAATTTTGTGTTCCGTTCACAAGCCTGTTTATACCCTGAAAGAGCGTGATTTTTTAGCTTTTAACCTGGAAAAAGTGGAGAAGATTAGTAATGCATGCTCATTATATCACATCATATATCGTTCTTCCTCAGAACGGTGTTTTATCCCATTGTGAAATTTGACCTTTGTGTTTTAAAACAGATAGTCATTTTACAATCAAAATCTAAAATTCTGTGTTTTTTCAAATTAGTTTTTATTTTTGCTTGATATTTGAATTTTTGTTTTATTCTATGCCTTTGATTCAATTTTAGTGTATTTTTGTTTAAGTGGACGCATCAGTATGTATATTAGGGTGTATCGTAATGACAAAAGTTGGGAATTTGGTATCGCCCGATATTTTTTATTTTGTATTTTATTCCTCGAAGCAAGAAAATAACCATCAAACGTCCAAAAAAATGATCCTTCATTGACGAGTTATGATTTGAAAATCTATAAAATGTCGAAAAAAAAGAAATTTTGGTGTTGTTTCCTTAAAATAATCGATTTAAATATAGTTACAGGATTATAGATGAAACATATTTGTTGCAATAACAACATTTTTAGAATATTTCTTTAACTTGCATTAAAGAATAAGTATTTTATTTCCAAGCATGCTACCAATAAATAAATATTCTGCTTTGATACTGCGTATAACGCGCATATATTTAAATGTGTTTCTTCATTTGTACCACTCAAATCTAGTTTTTCGATACCGAGTCTCGAATTTATTATAATAATTTTGGACTACAAAAACTGTAAACTAAACTTGCACTAGCAATCTCACAAACCTTCACTCTTGTGTCACCTATCATCAAATCATGGATTTCATCGTTGGTTTATGGAATAGTAACCTCAACAAGGCACCATAACTTTCAGCGTCACTCTAAAAAAATTGAAACCACTTATAAACTGTTCTAATCGACGGTGCACAGTCCCCATTATGTTTATCAAGTTCATGTTTATCTTATATTTTTTTGTCTCCTGAGAGGTTTGCCTTCCATAAAGTAATATTTAATCAAAATACAAAATTATTTTTTGTCCATTTCTTAAAAATCAATCCACTTCCTCGATTCAAACGAATGCTAAACAGAAATAAATATACCGATCTGGCTTAATCTTGGTGTTCGTTCTACGAAGAGAAAATACTAACTAAACATAAACTGGATATGTGCCAGAAGTGCCATCTATCGGACATAAAACGTACTTTTCAAACGACTCACGTATATTCATAACACAATTAAGCACAAAAAATATTTTATAATTGGAATTCTATTAATTTAATTTAGAAAAGAGTTACTTCTTCTAAAAGGACTATTACAGCAGTAATATTGATTTTTTTTTTTTTTTTTTTTTTTTTGGAGCAGAATTTATTAATATTTAATGAAAAAGTTTTTTTTTAAATCCAGTGATAATAAGCTATATTGTATTGCAAAAGAAATAAATCAATATATATTACTAATGAAGTTTTTATTTAGTATTTTATTACCTTGTTATTGATGATTGCCTTAATAAATCGAAAAAAAAAAATTCATATTGCTGCTGAATGAGACCTTTAAGAACCAAAGTGTAATATTTATATATGTTTATTGTAATTATTTAAGGTACATCTTACCCGGATTAGAATATAAAATATATTCTTGATACGAATGTACCTAGAGAAAAGGCTCCCGTTATTATTCTGAGACTATATCCTTGATTGTATCGGACAGCACATGGTGCATTTGGAAGTCCTAATTGAACTACGAAGATTTTAACAAAAAGAAGAAAAGACATAGGTACGTGAGATATGAGGTACGGAAAATCTCCTTGGTGAAAATATCGCAAATAGGTAAAACATATCAATTCAAAGAACATGGAAGATTTAGAAGTGCGTAAATAAGATCATTTGACGCACAAATAATGAACATGGAAAAGATCGTGTGAGAAGATATCCCAAATAGTTATAAAATCAAGAAGAAAATAATGAGGAAAGCTTCCGAGAAATTATAGGAGAAAACAGGGAATTGTGTGTGCTTCTTGAGGAATCCTCTCCGGAATATGAACTTGAAGTCGAAAAATCTATTGACATAAAATAGAGTTTAATTAATATTGAAGCTTTAACTGATGAATATTTAGAGAGCAACTCACCTGAAAAATTAGCGATTCCACCTAAAATTCACAGACAACCACCAATTCAAATTGAAGATGGAATCAGGTATTCTGATTTCCTAAAGGGGTTGGAGACTTGGAAAAATTACGTCTGTTGACCCATATATGTAAAAAAAACAAGGGAAGAACAATTATTTATATTTTGGACTTGTTGTTCACGAGAATTCATTATAAAAATTCAACATACTGTGGATATTCCACCAAATAAAAACAAATCCCTCGAAGAAGTCCTGGAAGACATATGCACATACTTAAAAAGAAACGAGACAAATTGTAGTAACCAGTTTATAAAATAACAATTAAGATAATGGATGCTTATGGAAATCATGAAAAGGAAGTTGTAGTCAAATGATGGTTTCTATTCCTGGATATAAAACATTAAAAAAATCAAATTTGATCGCAAAAAATCTACTTCTGATTGAGCATAGTAGCGGCACCATTGAGGGGCTTGTTGAAGACAAAGAGTGAATGGAAATGGGAGTTTGTTCACTCCTTGGCGATGGGCAATATTAAATATATTTTACTGAACCCACCAATGCAAGCACTGTTTGATCCGTTGAGAGAAACGCATTTAGAGACAGGCGCATCAAGAATCAAAGGTCTCGGATTCAATTTATTACAACGCCATAGCGAAAGATGGAAACTAATTGAAAATGGTTCGATGTTTATCTCTGAAACAGAGTCAAGATATGCGATGATCAAGTTAGAAGCCCTTGCTATCAAATGGGTCATTAAAAAATGGCATATCTACCTCAGTGGTCTACCACACTTTGAAGTAATAGCCAGTCATCATTCTCTCTAAGCTATCTTCAATTACTCTTTTTTAAACCAATTCGAAAACACAAAAGTACAGAAGATTTGAATGTCCCTTCAACTTTACTAGCTCAAAGTATCA
The DNA here is from genome assembly GCF_016086655.4 of Lepeophtheirus salmonis. Lineage (NCBI taxonomy): Eukaryota > Metazoa > Arthropoda > Copepoda > Siphonostomatoida > Caligidae > Lepeophtheirus > Lepeophtheirus salmonis. The sequence goes on along the minus strand of NC_052137.2, from coordinate 28,699,245 downwards.
TGGAAGAAAGGAAAAACCCCATATGATTGCCCATGCTTTGTCAAGAGCTCCATTATATGATCCTGGAAAAGAAGAAGAAGAATTAGACAGTGGAACAAAAGACACGATTGGATTAGCAATAATTAGAGTAACGATCATACAAGATAAAATCCGAAATATTGGTGTTGTCGATTCAATAATTGAAGGGATACGAAGTAGAGCAAAAGCGGATGAAGACTATCGAACACTCGTGGAATTCGTGGAGTGTGGTCTGAAAGAAAAGGAACAGTAGAAAATTATAACATAAGATCATTTAAGAACATTATCGATGACTTAGCTGTTGAGGGTGGTTTAGTATTGAAAGGAATACGAATTTTACGTCCCTAAAGCGTGTCAGAGATACATTCTCACTAAACTATATTTGTTGAATCAAGGAGTGACTAAAACCAAAAGAAGAGCAAGAGAGTCAATTTTTTGGCCTTGAATGAACAATGAAATTGAATTGATTATTGAGAACTGTGAAAATTGTCAGAGAAACACAGCGTTACAATGCTGAGAGAGTTTGAAATCTGATGATATACCACAACTAATATTTGAATCCTTGTCTATAGATTCGTTTATGTTAACTGTTGCATTATCAGAATACAATGTAGATGGAATATCATAATGAGAAATAAAAAATATGGAGAAAATTATCAAGACATTTTTAAAATGGTTTGTTAACTTTGGATATCCGATGAATCTGAGATCAGATCAAGGCTTAGCCTTTTCGTCCCATATGTTCCAATAATTTTTTTTAAATAGTGGCATCATTTGGTCTCCATCATGTCTTTGGAATCCTCAAAGCAACAAAATGGCAGAGGTAGCTACATAAAATATGAAGAACCTCCTTACTAAATGCAGAACCAAAACCATTGATTCAGAAGAATTTAAAAATACGGGTTATAAGAGTACATAAATACACGACGCGAGTGCACATACTCTCCTAATCAAATTGTCCATGGACAAAACCCACGATCAAAAATCCCAGCACATAGTAGTGCACTGAAAAAATTAGTTCATGATGTCCCAAATAAATTAAACAACATCCGTAATAAATCCGTAAGTACAAGTTTGAAATCTTTTGAAATTCTTTTTTAAGTGACGACGTCTTTTCAAGAGTTACTCACTTGCAATAACTTCTGATTTTGAACATATGAGTGAACACATCTTGAGCAATTTTTTGTTTTTTGTTAATTGACCAATAGAACCGGAAGTCCTTATTCCTTGTGTGTAAATAAGAGAAAATATATTATTGTGCAACCCCTAGAAAATTCCGTTCCAAAAGGTTAGATATGAAATTGAAAGAGAAATTATTGTTTTTTTTTGGTATTATTATTTATGTGTAATCAATCAAAAGGAGTCCAATAGAATGTCTATTCAAAAAAGCCGTAGAATTAAAATTGATGTCCATCTGTCCAAAGAGTTAAAAATCCCCCAAAAAAAATGAATTATAGTTATAGGTAGCTATCACAGACAAAAATAACTTTTTTAACAAAGTTTAAAACTTTTTATACTATAGAAAGGGTATTATATGTGTGTCGAAAATCAAAATTTGCGAGATTGAGTATGTGGAAAAATTTGGCACATTATGAAAGACATACTTTCGAATGATAGAAGCTATTTTATAGGTTTTCAAAATATTTAAAAATTTGAAAAATAAATCAAATCTTCTCAAAACAACACACCCTAATGTATGTAGATACAATTTACAAAGTTTCAATAAAAATAAAAGCATTATTTGAAAATCACATAGTGAGAAGGGGAAATAGAGAGAAAATTTGGAGTTATAATAAAAAAACAAAACATGTTTGGTTTTTTGCAACACTCTGACAATACAACATAAGTGGAGAAGACAATCTACTTTAGATCGAATAAGAAAATCTGTATTTAAATGCAAAATGAAATACTCAATGAAGAAGGCAAATAAATAACTCATATTATACAGAGATCTCAAGGATACTTCAGTAAGACATTTTATATATGGAATTGGGGGAAGCGAATTGTTAAAGCCCTAAGTAATAAATTTACATGAATTCATTTATGAAACCAAGGAAAAATGAGGTTCTTAGAATGTATAAATGCAATTTAGTCCATTAGGTAAGGTGGAAGGGGAAATGAGTCTAATAGAAAATACTTTAATAAAAAGGTGGGGTATATGAAGACAATCCCAAGTCCCCCTTTAAAAACCTCTTGATGGTACTAGTAACCACGTAAAAGTCGTAAGTGAAAAGATTCATCGATTTCGTGGGATTCCCATTGATCTTCTTCTGGACCCCTCTTTATGTTATGGCCTCTTCTTCCTGTTTTCCTGGATAGGTCTTCTCTATCATTTTTGTTCTGGGACACCTTTAAAACCAGGCTCCTGGAGCACATTCCAATGTCCATAATTCTTGTCATCTAAACTAAAGCAACTAGGACATTAGTTCTTAACTTTGGTTCGATCGAACCCCAGGGGTTCGGTGAGACACTCTCAGGGATTCGACAGCCCTCTGCATCCACTGATGCGACTGTTGTCGGCGGGTATACCCTGCTTTCAGTGTCAGTGTGCCATAATAGCGTTGCATCACTATGAGCAGGGGATATCGACATGAAATTACAACGGAGGTGGACCCACTATGATATTCAAAAAATTCTACGTATTTATGAGCTTATGTCTCAAAGGCAACAGCAAAGGACACATTGATTTGCAGCAAATATTCATTGAATTATGTTTTAGTGTGCAATGCATGTTTTGTTGGTTTTGTTCATGGAATACAATGGTTTTGGGTGGCGACTGATGCAACGCTCATTTTGTGTACTAATATAATATATACCTATTTTCTGAAGGAATAATATTTTATTTTTTCAATCACGAAGGGGTTCGGTGAATGTATTGATGAAGCATGCAAGGCTTAGTAACTCCAATGAGGTTAATAACCACTGATCTAGGAGATCGGAGACACGCTGCGTATTGTATTTTTGCTTCCCCATGATGACGAAATGTTTATTTAGGTTTATTTATGCACAAATAATGGCTGAAACAGAATGTCAAAAAATAATCACTTAACCTTACTATATCATTGAGTAAATTAACCTTAATTAATAGTCCACTTTTTACTGCCAACCCTGTATGATGTGTACAAGTTACAATTTTGTACAAATTGTAACTTGTAGGTATAAGCAAATTGTACAAGTTGAAAACAAAAATGAGAGGAATGCTATTAATTGAGGGATTTATAGTACTTGGTATGGGAATAATGCAATAATTGAATATTCCTTGGATGATCGATACATTAGTTGTGTCATTTTTGGCTATTTTTGACTACAAATTGCATTATAGAGGTAAATTGCCCAATATTATATGCCTCATAAATACATATTTACTTGGTAATTTGAATATACCTATCAAAATGAAATGATAGTACCGATTAATAGTTGGTAATTAAATAATGGATTTTAAGGCGAAGAAATTGCAATTTGTACAATTTGCTTGTACAAAATGCAACATGTACATAAGTTATTATAACTTTTATTAAAAATATATAAATACTGATATCCTTGGTCTGAAACCGGCCCTGGGTTTAACTGAAAGACTTATTTCAGATTTGTGAACATCTCTGCTTTGTTTCTTATATATAGCACAAAAGTTGCAACCAAAGAATGAGATGGATAATTTTAAATGAAGGATTTATTTTACTTGGGATTAGGAGAATGAAATAATGATATATTTCATGGATGATTGATATATTAATGGTACAATTTTTGACTATTTTAATACCAATTAAATTTATTGAATGCTGATCTTTTTTGATATCTCGAAGATCATAGTAAAATTATTCAAATTTGTAAGAAAATTATAACCCATCCCGTTTGCCGACAAAATATATGTTAAATTAAAATATATGACGAATCTACATTTCCCCGGATCCTGGTCAGTTAGACGTAAATATTCAAGTCTATATTGGATACCCAAACTTGCAGATACAAATTCGAATCCAAAAGTAGACAGATATTTGTCTCGAATTTTATGAGCATTTAACACAAATTTTGGGCCTCAATAAAATAGGATCCAGATTACAGTTGCATTTTACTAATTACTCATTCCGAAATAATGAATAACCCAATGTTGTTAGTTATTACCACTATAATAACACTGATTACGTCGTAACATATACTTCACTCGAAGTATCTCCTTTGAAAAGAATCAGAAATAGCCTAAAATAATTTGGCAATTTTTCAAACTATGGAATTAATATTCAATATTAATTGATTATTGCTCAAAGCTGAATAAAAACAAATTTAAATCCTATCAATCAATATTAAGAACACTGATTAGACCAGAATCACTATATTATACAGTGTATTTTGTTGTTTACTGTTTATGTTTCAACTAATTTTCTCCTCATCAATATTCAACAACTTTTGAATTTTATTTTATGTTGATACACCACATATGATATAAATCAATCAGAAATTTTGACTTTTCCACTCTTTATATATACCTATGTAGATTGATTACTCAATTTCAAATGGCTCTGACATTGAATTTTCTTTATAAAAATATGAATAAAAAACTTAGTGTACTTCGCATCAAAAAGAAAATTATCTAGAAAATAAGTTCGATTTAATAATTTATCAATTTTCTACTATGACTTTTCTACTGCCAAACAATGAGGGAGATATATGTGATGCATCAAAATAAAAACAATCTTGGAGCAAAAATCATGGAAAGGAGAAAATCTCGATTTTTTAATCATTCATATCTAGATACAACGAATATTTCATAGACATAATTGAGTTTGTTATAGGGATATTTTACCAATTTCTGGTACTATTTGAGATAAGTATTTTTCTCCCTATTTTTTAAAGCCTTTACTTGATTTACAAGACTTCTTTTGTCCCTGAAATGGCCCATTTTTTATTAAAATCTATACATTTCTCTAATTTTTTTGTTGTGACAATTTATTTTGGCTACTTAAAGGGGATTTGCAGCACACCCAAAGGGCTAATTAGAGTAACTTTTTAATAGAAATGGACAATAATTCGCGGAAGAATACAAATGTAATCTACACTCAATTGAAGAGAATATTATTCTATACCATTTAGGGACAGAAGATTTAAGTTTTCCCCTATCTTTAAATGAAAAAGAATAAAGTTTGTAGGGTGGGGGAATATGATGATCATATCAAGCGTTAAGGCTCCCAGAAAGCTGGAGAAAGAGGAAATTAAACTCTCTGAGAGGAATAAAGGATGGTAGAAAGTTTACTCCTGCATTCCAAATCCCCGTAGTAATAAATAAGTTTTTGATACAAGGCTAGTGTTAACAATTTTTTAATGACTCTCAACATAACTTCTTGGATTTTTCTGCTGTAGGTACTTTAAGGTGCATGGTAAAGCTAAATATAAAAGTGTTAGAACATGCTAAAAATAATGTTGCCAAAGCTATGGGTTCAGTTTGGATTTCTAAAAGGTACATGGGAGTCCTATCAGAAACCAAGGCACTTTCCTAGCTCTAAAGCCTTAATAACAAATAATGATGTGTTACATCCTCAGGAACTGAAAGCAATTGTTATTTCTGCAGCAGAAATATATGCAAAACTTTACAGTAAAGCACAGTCTTTTGGGAATAATTATTGGACTTTGGATGTAGAAGAACATTCATTCAACTTCAAGACACTACTTTAAGGCTTTGAATATGATTTAATACAATCTAAAATTTAAATTTTAAGCTTGTTTTTAGTAATTTTCTCAATTATCTAAGTTTTATTGCGAATGCAGTATTTTTTTAACTTTGATAATATTGATTTGATCAGTTTTACAATTATATTCTTTGTGAAATTTTTGTAACATTGATATGTAATCTTACATCAAAGCATTCATCTTTCACTAAAATATTTATTTATTGTACGTAACTGCTTCGATATTTATGCCCAAGAACAAAATTTAAAAAAATATGTAACAAAATCATTCAAGCTTGCTTTTGTGGTGTGTTACTACTTCGAGTCTTTATCATTTTACCTTTTTTTGAATCCTAAAAATATGCTTAAAATAATTTTAAAAATACAACTTACTTAATTCAATTTTAATGTTTAGAACATAGGACAAAGAAAAATAAGAGGTTATATTTAAATTGCATAGCAATAAATTTCCTTGGAGTAGATAAATACCAATTAATAAAAAAATATTGTCAATTATTTTTACATTTTTTAAATTAATTAAGAACAAAAGAAAATGAAGTTTTTCATCTTTTTAAAACTAAGTAATCTACGTAAAAAAAAAAAAAAAAACAAGTAAAAATTGAAGTTTTATTCAATTTGGATTTTGAGTAAGAGAAGATCATTTTTTCTGGAATATATTGGGTTATATATGGAGTTGACATTTTTGAAACGAAAAAAGAAGAAAGCAGGAGTGAGACATATGGTAGAACTGAATGAAGACCCTTTTTAATGTCAGCTGCCTGTTATATGATTTTGGGAGGAGAAAAGGAATTACTGTTAAAAAAAAGAGGAGAACCTTCTACATTGAAAATTTAGTTTAGTGAAGGAAAAATATTATAATTGTATTGAAATTCATATATATTTATCTAATTTTGCATTTTTAAAACAATTTATACCAAAGGTAGGCTGGTAAGCATATTTGATAGGGTGAAGTTAACACCCCGACTATCTATTAACTAATGAACAAAAATAAATAAAGAACACAACCAACTACAATTTCTCCTAATCAACTTTCTATTTTTAGTTTTTTCTTTTCACAGATCCCTTCCTTGACTATCAGTAAATGAAAGGATATTTTATATCCAATTTTGACACTTTTTCTGGATGTGATGGCTTAATTTGGATTGATATGCTTTACCATTCAACTTCTCGCTGGGAAACGGGCAGATGATGTGTCCACCTCATCATTGAATTATTATCCGAGCCCAGTAGTCAATAGTGTACTAACTCTGGGATCCTTGTAAGGAGAAGAATAGAGAGACATAATCTAGAGGGGAAAGTTTTGGATGTGAATCCAAATATGATTTTCCAAAGTGAATTTAGCTTTGCAAAAGGAAAATGGTTTTGGTATAGATTGGCAACTTTGTCCATCTATATCAAAAAGAGCTGAGATATCATGGATGAGTGGTTGTCAACTTTTGTGGCACTAACATCAAGACTTCCTTTCAGCTTTTATACTTTTGCCCTCCTATAAAAAAAGTTGGGGCTAAGGTGTGGAGGCATTTTAAGGAGAAAAAGAGCCTCTACGACTGGTTGGTCCCAATTTCGAGAAATATAAGGTAACCTTTTAGTCATAGCCAAAATCCAGATGATAATTTTGCTGCAAAAGTCAACTCTCAACATGTCCCGGTCGGGAATTGCAAATGAGTAAAAAGAGTGATGATAGAGCTTTTCAAATAATGATGGACCTAGTGTTGACAAACAATAGGGCTATATAGCCATTTTTCCGGAGTTTGGAAAGAAAGAGGAATATCTTCACTTTTATTTTATTAATTTATTTTGTGTGTCTTTTTTGACTGTTTATTAAAGTCTGTTGGTAACCTGCAAGGGTGTGAAAGAATAATTACTAGAGATGTAAACCTTGTTAATTTTTTAGCTGGCCAGTTTTTGTTTTTTTTTGTTTTTTTGAATTGATAATGTCAAGGATAAATCTTCTTTCCTTTAGATTGTCTTTTTTTGTCATAATAATTTAATTCCTGAGTAGTGAACTTCTTCTCTATAACCCTTAGCATTTGTTGGGGAGTTTATATTGTTTGTCCTTATTAGACTCAGAGTAGTATTGTGATCAGCATCTGAGTAATTCTTGCCAATCTCCTTGTTTGTTTCCTTCTCACCCTCTTTCCTTGTCACAGCTGATCGTTGCTTATCTCCTTCAAAACATTCCTCCAATTGTCAGGGTTACCGTGTTTGATGTTCGGTGTTTTTTTAACATGGCCATTAAGCACGATTTTCTGCTGATTAGAGTTGAATAGATTGTAATGAAAAAAAGAGCACGAGCTTAAGGAAGGAGCAAGACACTTGAATGAAGAGCTTTTTTAACGTAAGCTGTCTGCTATTTGATTTTAGGGGAGAAATTGAATTTCTGCTTAAAAAAAAGAAAAAAAAAGAGAACCTTCTAAATTTAAAAAAGCGTTAGTGCAGGGAAAATATAATTATTCTATTGCAGTTCAAATATAATTATATTATTAGGGATTTTTTTGCAATTTAATGAGTTGTGTATCATAATTCTTGATATGTTAAGCTAAAATAGAATCATATTTTATGATTACATTTAAAAGAAAATGAATACTTACTGTGATATGGTACAAAATTCAGAGTTCCTTTTCGAAATTAGTAAATATTGTATACTTTTTACTGATAACTTTGATCGTAATTTGGTGTGGATGACTCTAAACATGCTGAAAATTATCACAACTTCACAATTTACAATGGGGGTAATTCCTTAAATTTTTTGAACTTAGGATGATTAACAATGGATAAGTATGGTAAATTACACGCAATAAGCATCGTTGTGAGATCAGAGTTAAAGTCCGACTTGATGTATTCATCATTAACTTGATTTTATAGATGAATATCCATACTCTTGATATGAGATGAGGATAATGAGTGGCGTTTAATTCTAGACAGGGGACTAAAGGCACATTTATATCGACAAATCAGACAAGCCGTCTGTTTCTCATCCGGTAAGTATTTCCAAATTCCTGGGCCTCTAATTCCATAAATCCACACAGAAGGATACGTTATTTTAGGGATTTTATTCAGTTCTCTATCGACAATCAGTATCTAACATTATATTAATATTGAATTATAAAGGCGGGAATTGATAATGTTTATTATTTGAATCAGTAATACCATAAGTAGTTATTCCCTTCTCCTCGCACGCTTTTGTATCCTTACCAAAATTATCAACCTTAATTATATATTAGGACCTAATATGTGTTAAAACTATGTTATTACATCGTTATTTCCATACTGTATTTACTATTAGCATACAAATGACAAGCTTTTTTGTCTTGGTATTCTACTTTTATCGTTCCAAATCAATTCAACGAAAAATTAAGTGCACAAATCTTGCGATTTTTTTAATAAATACAGAAACATTTAGAAAGTTACTTACATATACTTTTTTTAAATGTAGGCTCACGAAGATTTTTTTTTTAAATTTACGTCATTTTTAGTTAGTACGAAGCTTCAAAATACAGCCGTAAAAATTTCAAGACAGTTTGTTTGTTAGTTACTGTACTAAGTGTGACGATACTTTTGTTATTTCAAAAAATATAGATCAAAAACAATTTCGTATTTTAATATTACACTGATTCTTGATGGGGGGGGGGGAGAAAGGGGCTTGAAATATCAAATATCATTCAAGGTAAGCAATGGCTTAAAAAGTGTTATTGGACCTCAGCTCTATAAAGTGAATAAAAATAAATGCTAAAAATCATAATTTAAAAAAGGAAGCCGTTTTTGAATGAAAAAAAAACCGTATTTTCTTTGTTCAGCCTGGGAATTATCAGCTCATATGTTAGATTGGCCTACAGGGAGTTGACAATATTTTTGTTGTTTTTGTCTAATAGTGTTTTGTTAAATACCATACCTATACAGCCGTTTGTATCCAAATAGATTTGTTACCGGTAATATTTTATTGTAAAATACCATGTATGAACCACTAAAAGAAGATGTTAGGTATTTATTAATCTGAAATTTAGAGCTCTTGACGTTCCTTATTGAAAGCAATGCATATACCAATAACGGGATAAAATACAAATAATTGATTTGTAACTTCTACGGCATAGAATTAAGTATCGGTCATAAAACCTGAAGTCATTACGAGTAAACCTTTTTTATTTCAAAAATAATTAATCAAAGGGGATTAGTGATCAAATGGTTCTACCGTCATTGCCAATAGTCTGACCTTTAACACTTGAATCTCTGTACATTTTGATATTCTTTTTTCGTAACTGTCAAAAAAAAAAAAAAAAAAAAAAAAATTATGGCATCTTGAAGAATCCTACAAATATGTCATACATAGATTCAAAAATGGCAAATGCTCCTCCTTGAATCCATTTTTTATTTATCAGATAATGTATCAAATGTGTCTATTTCAACATAAATATTTTTTATTACAGTCAAATGCTCAAGGTTGAAAATGATTTATAACACTTAAAAAGAAAGATATAATTACAAAAATATGTATAATAAGATAATTATCATGTTACAATTATGTATTTCATTGAAAAAAGTTTTCCCTTATGTTTTTTGAGTCCTTTATGACATTTCACTTATGTAATAATGTCTTTCAAATAAAGAAACATCCTCATCATTACTTAGTCATCTTTTATTAATGTATGATCAAAAAATAAACCTTTACTTTCTATTTTAATTAATTTATTTTTAATGTAAGACGTCCTTTGATATACTCTTCAATTTTCTATAATTGAAAAAATGGAAAGAATAGATTAAATCAGTGGAATATTTTGTTAAAACTAATGAACAGTATAGTTTTTTTTTCTTCAAACCAAGGATTCGTCTAAAAAAAAAGTATTTTAGAAGAATAAAATATTTGCAAATGTTTTTTTTTCCAAATATTTCCTAAATTGATTTTACTTTCAATTTTTTCATTAATTGAAGCTCGTGGAACAGACCAAAAGACAAATACCTTCTGTAGCTGTCCAAAACAAACTAACAATGCAAAATGGCTGGGAATTTCACCATACATTGAAGACATATGGACTAACATAATGCAGACGATTTTGTTGTATGACATATTCTCCTCCATTTTATGTTTTTGTCTTTACTGTTGAAAAATTATTTTCTTTCTCATGATGGATTTTCTTATATGACAATAAGTACAATGGAAAAAGACTCATAATCAGAGATCCATAGCTCTTTTGTCCTTTGAAACAATATTACTTCTTTGTTTCCACAATATTTTACTTTTTCATTCTTTTTCTGATCTAAAACTGAGATACAACAGTAAAAACTAAAGATGAAGTTAGTACCTATAATATAAAAACATAAAAAGGCTGCGAATTCGTCATATGTCAAAATTTTCAAGAGGAATATATGTCCACGAAAAATTTACTTGCAGATAAAATGTTCGTTGCAAAACAAACAGTCAGAGATAAATTGATTTCATAGAAGTCATTGAATGAATAAAATGAGACAAATTAAATCAAAAATATTATTCGGAAGAATGGGTATTGTTGCAACACGGGAGTGTTGCGATTTACCTCTTTTTAAGCATCAAAAATGCTGAAGTCTCAAAGGTTACAAAATAATGGTATAATATGATATCGACTATTTATTATATTGGTCTGGTTTTCTTCGGGATATTAGATGAAAATTTATTTCGAGAGGTAAAAGTAAATTCTTAGCAGAGCATTTTTTTTATAATAATGATTTTCATTGTTTTTCCTATAACTCATATCATTTGAAGTAATGATTATTTTTATAACTTTGATACAATTTTATCAAGAGTGAAAACTCACTTATTGAAAATAAATTTGAAATGTTGTAATGCTCAGTGCAAACAAGGTTAGCTTTTATATTTTGTGAGGTGTATTAAATGCAATTGGTGGACAAAGTATTAAATGCTACTATCTCTAAATCAATTCAAAAATGGAAAACATTTATTGTCAGGTTATGAAATATTTTAAACTGTTTCAGTGAAACCAAATCTGAAAAATTTGTCCAAAAGTAAAAAAAAATGTTCAAACATCCCCTGTTCTCCTCTACTTGAGTGATTTAAGTAATGCAATTATAATTATAATTAATTAATTAAGATTATTTGGACTAAATTATTTCTTTTGAATAAAGACATTGTTTTAAAAATACGGGGGCTTTATCATTTATTATAATTAGAGTTTATATCTTTGTAACGACAAGAAGAGTGCAAGGAGAAGACCGGAGTGAGGGATATGGTACTAATGAATTTAGACCCTCTTTAATATCAGTTGTCTTACACATTACGTGGGGGCAGATAACGAACAACAGCTACGTAGGCTGTTATATATATTTCTGGCCTAGGCTACACTAAGTTGCCATGTGCAATTTGACATTGCCTTTGGCAAGTTTGACATTTTTGTAGCATAACTGTACTCAGAATGTTTTGAAGTACGACCATCATTTGTGTTGTTTACAGTGATTTAAAAAAAATAATTTGGCAAAAAAATGGAATAAAATCGTGAACATTTTGGTGCTATTATTTTTTACAACTTTCGACGTGGATTAACAAGACAAGAGTGCATTGATGAACTTTGTATAGCGAGCAAGCACCATCCTATACACTGTGAAAAAACTGGTTTATTGAATTCAATTGTGGCCCACGCTCGCTCAAAGACGAATTCCGTGAAGGTCTTCCAAAAACGGCCGTTGTGCCAGGGAACATTGATGCCTTGCTTGAAGTGACAATGCAAGATCGTTATGTGACATACAGTGAGATAGAAGAATCCTTGTGCATTTCTTCCAGTAGCAGCATACATTTGATATGGCATGTGCACCAGACTGTAAAAAAGTTTGTTTCTGTTAAATTCCGCACAATTTGACAATCGCTCAAAAGAAGGATCGTGTCGAATGGTGCAAATAAATATTGATAAAATACGCACGTAGTGCTTCAAAAGACGCTTATAAGATTGCCACAGGTGACACAGCATGGATCTATATCTATGAGCAGCAAACAAAACAACACCCGACCGTGCGGGTATTCGAAGACGAGCCAAATCCAACGAAACTTGTTCGTGTTAGAAGCACTTCAAAGCAAATGGTCGCTTGTTTCTTCGGCAAAACTGGGTATGTGGTGACAGTTCCACTTGAGCATCGTAGGAGAGTCAATTATGAGTGGTACATCACAATTTGTTTGCCTGAAATCTTCGGAGAAATGCAAAAAAACGAACAAGAGAAGACGAATCATTGTTCACCATGACAATGCAAGCTCTCACACATGGGCTGACACCAGCGCCTTTTTTGACAGGGCAAAACGTCGAATTGATGGGTCATCCGCCGTTCAAGCAGCCTATATATAAAGAGGAGAAGCTTTTATATTTAAAATTGTATTAGTGCACAAAAATATTATAGTTCTATTTCAATTCATTCATTTTATTATAAATTTTTAAATCAATTTACACCAAAGATAGGTAAGAATTCTTCCTTCAGAAGAAAATTCTAACACCAAGTATACTTTTTAAATAATCAACAACAAAAAAAAAAAAGAGTATACTCAACAATCGTTTTTCGTTTTATAATTTTTAAATGGAGTTTTTTCATTACAAACTAGTCAACTCTAATTACTTGATATTTACTTAATACTTTGTAGTTTATGATCTTATCTTACATCTGGGAATTCGTCAATAGGGGCTTTGGTATATGTGGATATTGCATTATCTTTACAATATTTTGATGTATAATAATACTTCACTCATCTATTTCAAGTGATTTGACTTATATTTACTTATACAGTCAAATCTGGTGTGGCAGCGACAAGTTTTAAGAGAGTAACACCACTGAGTGACCATCTACAATTTTCAAATTTAGAATGGTTTATTAATAGGAATCCTGGTTTAAGAGTTTACCTGTATTAATTGTTATCTTTTTGAGTTTCCCATGTCTGACCGCGTAATACCGGTTTGACTGTATTTGTATTTTGAGTCTGAAACTATTTAATAGTTGGTATTTTATAGATTATTCAAATGAATATACATATCAGGGTCATCAGAATACGGCACATCAGAGGACGCATTTCATACTCTGCTCAGAAGTTATGCTACTTCAAGATAAAAACTTATTACTTAATTTTATACTAGTGGGAGTATTCAGCATTGCTCAAAGATAATAGGTGTCCATGAACAGACACACATACAGACGAACTTTGTTTTAATAATAGAGGAGGACCTGATGAGTCCGAACTGTTGATCAATTTTTATCACATAAAATAATTATCATTAATTAAACTATAAAATTTAATGTTAAGTAAAAGGGCAATTATTTAACTCCATTTTATTACCAATATAGTTTTTGTAAAATCAATTTTTTTCTTTCCACACGGTTTTGAAAAAAAAAAAAAAAATCCAAAATACAGAAGTTCCTGCAAATCGTCATGTTATATTCGAGATCCTTGTCACTCTGATTCTAAAGTTATACAAATATATTATTATTAACTAAATTAATGTAAAATTAATATCATTTTTTTATTTTAAAAGATGAGTTTTGAGCATTAATAACTTTACTACATAATCCAAAAATAGATTAATACATGAGTGAACGCAAGCAAAGTATTACAATTAGGATTTTCCTTTATAATAATAAAGTTATACTATTTTCTTTTTTACAAAAATTATTATAGCTCGGAGCGATTCCAAAGTTATTCTTCTCCGAGATACTGCTAATTGCTAAGTCCAGAGCATTTAGGTGAGTGCTGGAGGAGGTTGACATGGAGGCAGGAAAAATGTAAGCCATATCGGTGCTGCAGAAGTTTTGGTCCTTCATGGTTGCATGGAAAAAGGTGGTCCCGAATGGGCTTCTTGAAGTTGTAGGCAGTTCAGTTGGAGATGCCAACGGACTTCTGGGCACTGACATCAGTGTGGAGAAGATTGCACACGCGTGGCCTTTATTGTTGTTGCTTCGAAATTTTTACACTTAGATGCATGGAATGTTTATTTTATGTCAACTGTCGTGTGGTTATGTAATGAAACTTCGTAATTAAAAAAACGAGTATAAATTCTTAAGATGATGGTGCTCCAAGTTTTGGGCTCAAACTCTGTAATTCTAAGTGCAAACTCAAAAATGAGGCGTCTACTGACACACTTTGTTCTATTAATATGGATTATGGGCTTTGAGAAATACAATTTGCCCTCTTCTACAAAGTTTTAGACAGTTTGACTACATATTGAGTTCTTATTGTACAAATGATCGTCAATCAAACCAGTTGCAAAAAACATGATTTTCACAAGGGAGATTATGTGTAAATTTTAGCATCCTTACAAGACATATTTACAATAGAACTTTAGAAATTGTTTACAAATCAAATTACAATTTGGCTCTACCATCAGGATTTTTTTAACTTTTTTTCATTCATTTTTGAAGTTAGAATTTAAGTATTTCTATATTTTTCTTAAATTATCTATTTCCCTTAATTTTTCCAGTTATTTCGCGCCCTTCTAACTTTTGCCGTCCAATATAATATTATTTGTTGGGTACATGGACCCTGTAGCCCTCTGCCACTGATAAAATAACAACCCTTGATATCCAAGTTAATCTGAAGGACATCTCAAATCGGTCCTTCCGTATCTATTTATAAATAAATTACGTTCTTATCTAAGTATTAAAAATTAATGTTTCTTCATTTAAGACTCTGTTTTTATCAGTATAAAATCATGATTTACACATTTTGGAATCTCAAAATACATTATGGTTCTTTTAATTCCTTTAGTAAGTTGAAATGGGTGAAGTTCGTGCCACACAAGAACAAATTGTTTAATACATTCATACATACTTATATATACAGTTATAATTATATTAAACGGATCCACCAACTGTCACACTAATAGTAGTTATTTTATTTGGACATTTACTTATTCGTATACAATTTAAAAAGTAGGTCAGATACATGGCATCAAGGGAAATATGTCAATAGATACTTGACATAATATATAGAGTGGAGAATTACATATTTGATCCCTTCTCGATTTTGTAAGTTTGTCCACTGAAAGTAACTAATAGAGTTTATGCACTTAGAACAACAGAGCGAATGGTCAGTTTATTCCATAAAAACTTTTAAATAACACATTTCAATAGATTTTAATAAAGATTCCTTTATTTAAAAACAACAAAAGGCTATAATGGATTCACAAGGTATCTGTTCCATTATGTATATTGTAACTAAAAAATGATGATTTTTAATAAAATTAAGAACACAAAGTAATACATAAACTTCCTTCAAATCCTTTAAGTTATCAGTTCACATTTAAAAAGAGTCCAAAATGAAAAAATAAACCAATTATTTTTCTGATAAATAAGCGTGACATATTTTGATTTACATATTTTATTCAATAAGATTATCTCTAGTCTCAATTACAGTCTATAAATATTTTGATTTACATATTTTATTCAATAAGATTATCTCTAGTCTCAATTACAGTCTATAAATGACGATGCCAAAATAGAAGAAATGCCTTCGCTACTTGGCCCCTTGGCAAATCCTGGAATTCATTCTTGATCAAACTTATAAGTTCATCTTTTGTCTTTTGTTTAGTTTGTTGTTCGATCTCCATCCATGGATTCAGATCCATCGAGTTTGGAGACTAAAAGTCTGGCGAGATGAAGTCGTCAAAATTGTCTTAGAGCCATTTGAGACACTTGCTTAGGTGTGGCAGAGAGCCGAGTTCTGCTGCCACTCGTGAGGCCTCTCATTGGTAGCCATGTATATCCAGGGCTTCACCTTTGTCTCTAGCACGTCCAGTTTTTTTAATCGAAATTATACTCTAAAAACCTGACTTAAAAAAGGGGTTAATACAATTCAAAAATTTACAGATATGGCTCAAATAACAATAATAAATGTGAGTTTTTAGCCAAGACCTGAATTTTGTTGCATAGTTATAACAATAAATTAGTAAACTTTCCTAGGAGACACGTGATTTTCTCAGGAAAATTATTGCCGATCATGTTCTCCATGTCTTTGGGATTGCCTTTGTTACTGGTCTCGAGTATCATCAAGCATTTCATTCCAGTGATATACAATGTTCTCAATAACAAATAAAGAATGCCTCTTTTTTAAGACTCATAATCGGTAATAGGATTCCTATTTGTTTGGAAGAATACAAATTCAGACAAGACGTAGGCACCTTGCCCTTGATAATAGCTTTTGTTCCTAATTAATTCACTAAGAGGACTCTTTATAGCATAATCAACACAAAGTCAAAAGTCATTTCTGTATAAATCAATTATCTTTAAATAACTCAAGCAGGAATAAAAGTAGCCTGAATCAAATTAAAGCATCTGAAACCACTTAATAATCCTACTTTTCCATATCAAATCGTTTTATCAAGTCCTCTCTCAATCATTGACTTTAATTGTACTTCATGATTATCATAATAGGCTATGCTTATTTAATAAATATTGAGCATTTATTTTTAATACTCCTTTACTCTTAACACTTATCATAGACACAAGTAACCATGATTGTTTTTTCTACCTAGTTGATAGATCCCAATATTGTAATGTGATAACAGCTTTTGGATATCAAATAGTCTGCAAGATAGTGATTAATTTTAATAAACTGGTGAATAGTGGTTTAAATAACTTTTTGCTTTTCTGTAGTTTTATTGTTCATTTGTTTGTATTTTAATATTTATAATTCTAATTTTGTTTTGTTTTTATTAAAATAAGTAGGTGCTATAAAATCTAAATTATAATCTCATGATGGAAACTGAGCAATGAGTGATTGATACAAATGACGATAACAGTAAATTGTAGGAGCTTACCTTAACACTATAAGTCATATCAGCGAGAGGGATTGTTTTATAATGGTAATACTACCAAACATGGTCTTACGACCACCTGTTTTAAATGTTTTTCCACACTAAGTGACCATTTTCAGTTTTCAAATTAAGAAATGTCACAAAATAGGTAAACTGGTTGAAGAGGTCACTTTGTTTTTTTTTCAGTTTAGTCTTACCTGACGGGCTAATACAGCGTTGAATGTAGTCATATTCAAAGAAGGCCTTAATAAGAGAGTCAATACATTTGGGAGATTATTTTTTATCTTCTCTTCAGGCCAATGCATCCACATAAGCAAATGAATCTGGCTCGTCGCTCACAAATTGAATAGCCCTGGGCTAAAAATGGGATGATCTTAATCCTTGTTAACACTTTTGAAAGATATTTCTAATTGAAAATTATTTTTAAACTTTTTGGATGGCATCCTTCAATATCTTTTTTACTCATGTTTTAATTTATATTAATTTGAGTCTCACAGTTTGAGAAACACTGTATGGATCGATAAAAAAGTAATTTTTGAATAAAATTATGGACTCACATTACTAATATGGGTTTTTGTTGCATTTTATTGGTCTGGTTTTGTTTGAATAAAAGATAAAAAGATGATGCGTCATACTTTACCTTGAGTTATAACCCAACTCTTTATTAGGATGAAAATCATTATTTTTTTTTGAAAAGTAAAGATTTAGAAGTTTAAAAATGTTCTTTTTAATATTAAAAGTACAATCAATAAAGTTTAAGCCATTTTTATGAATAGTTAGAGGTAGGTTCGTGGTCATAAATTTTTGAAATTCAACTTTTTTTTTTGTAATGATTGTTTTTATAATCATTAACTCTTACTAACTTTTGATTGCAATTTTTATTTATATGACATAGAGGTAGTTTTTTTCAAAAAAAAAAAAGAAAAAGAAGACTGTCATCAAGGTTAAGGTCATCAAATTTATCACTTTTTTTCTTTTTCAAAGAAAAAAAAAAAAAAACTTACAAATTATGAGATACAAAATGGGGACCCAAAATTCGGTGTAGCATGCCTAAATTACAACTTGCAATTTATAAAATCAAGAAACGACAATTCAACAACAATTGTTGATACTTTTAAAGACTATATATAGCTATAATTTTTATTCAATATGTCTTCCTTCACAAGCAATAACAACCTCAACACCCCTACAAACAGATTGGGAGCTCTTGACGATGAAGGCCGTGTTCCTTTAATTGGTCAGATGGAGTTGCACTGATAAAATATTAGTAAACATTATATTCATCTATAAAAATTATGTTTTGTTTATGTACAAAAGATGGCTGAACCAGAATGTTAAAAAATTATTGAGAAATGAGACAATTCACATTAATTAACTGTCCATGTTTTGCTAAGCAAAACCTTTTAATGCCTAATGGACAATCCTAATGAATATTTTGTGTATTTTCTGAAGATTTAATCTTAATCCTCCATGGTTGTTAAAATTATTAGAAAATTAATGATATTCTCCAATATGAAACTGCATATTTTATTGTTCATAAAAGTAATCTAAGGGTATATTTTGAAAACCCCATTATTACTTGCAATCGATGTTAGGCTAATAAAATAAATATTGTTTCAAAACTTATTAGCTCTTATATACTGTATTATTGGTTCTGATACATCGAAAAGCAACATAAACAGAGGACAAAAGTCAATGGATAACAGATTCAAATTCGTCAAGAACAATATTTAAATAGTATAAGGAGTATTTTCATATTATATCAACAACTATTTCTCATAATCTCACCAGGGTCTTGAAGGCCTTGAATACCTTGATTACGAAGTCATTTGGCATATTGGCCCATCCTTCTCAACGGATTCCTTGAGTGATGAGGGGGTCACAAGTTTAGAGGTCAGAAATTGGTAAGATTTTCCTTGCACTAAACTACATGTTATGGTGTTATCGTCAGGGGATGATTCTTGTTGCCTACAGTAATCATCTTTGGGACGATTGGCATTCAAAAATGACTTCACAACCTCTTTTGATCTCTTTTATAGAGATAATCTGCTATCCATGGTCTTTTTGTCTCTATATTCGTTGCTTGTCCACGTATCAGAAGAAGTAATATAGTGTATTAAGGCTAATAAGTTTTAAAACAATATTAATTTTATCACCCTAACATTGATTGCAAGTATTAATGGCTGTACGGATCTCTCATAGCCCCGGTAATATTCGCTTACGCACAGTATGGAATGTTTTCTTCTGCATAGCAGTAATTGATTGTAATATTTGAAAACAAATAATCAAATTTTTAGTTAAACGTCGAAAAATAACAAATATGACAAAGCAGTGTCATTTAAAAAAGTGTTGCGTTTTAGACGGAGAGGCCTGTTTATACCTAAATATATACGTGTAGTAGTTAGTCTAGTAACAATTAATTACTCAGTGGAGTCTTTGACAAGCTGATTCATAAATGCCTAATAAATAATGTAATAATCTATTTTATGTCAACGCTAACCTCTATGTATTTATTTAATCTACTAAATACGGTAAAGCAAAGTCTACCACTCCCAACTTTGTAGTCAAATGGGTGTTTCAAAGGTGATAATACACCCTTAGATTATTTCTATAGACAAAAAATAATGCATTGTGATACTTGAGAATATCATTAATGCTCTGATAATTTTGACAACGCTGGAGGATTAAGATTAAATGTTTAGAAAATACACAAAATGTGCATTAGGATTTTCCAATGGTATTATAGGACATATAAAGGGTTAGGTTAGCAAAACCTGGACAGTAAATGAATGTTAATTATCTCATTTCTCAATAACTTTTTGACATTCTGGTTCAGTCATCTTTATTACATAAACAAAATATAATAAAGATGCCGTCATCTCGTCATAATGAGTGAGCAAAAAGCCAAAAGGCAGCTCATCTCAGATATTCTAGATGCTGAAGTAGAGGTGGTGAGGATTAGGAACATTATGAAATGCTTCAGGCGCCTGGTTTTCAAGATGACTAAAATAAAGAATGATGGAGAATGCCTCTAAACGAAAGGAGGAAGTGGAGGGCACTATTTCAAATGGGATCCGAAGTTCCTTTTCAGCTTGGAGAATAAGATCAAGAAGGATCCCACCAAATTGATGAATCGCCAAAGACTTCTCTCTTGATGTTTGGGCCATCAAGAGGGCCGTGAAGGGGTTGTTATTATACATGAGGACTCCATGTTATTTTTTAACAAAGTTAATAAATGCCAGATGGCTATAGAGTCCACATTTAACTTCCTAATCTTTACGAACGAGGCCTGCAAATATGGCATAAAAATTGTCATTACATATTATATAAAGTGAAAAACTTTTTTATATGATAATGAGAAATTATTACGACTCCATTGAATACAGAATTTGTCAATGATCCTTTTTTTATCCGACTATTTGGGAATAATTAATGCACTATTACTCTCGTACAATAACCTTTAAAGGGTTCTTAAGTCTCCTTCAATTGCCATGGTACTCACGCCATATATTGCATTTGTCTTGCATCAATCAAAATTATTCAAAACGACTGATTTAATAAAATAATCTTTCTCAAGTTACTCAATACTTTTGTTTCAATGGATTATTATCATTTATCAGAACTTATTTACAAACTTGAGAGCACGTTTGAAATACGTCATACCACTAATGACGTCACGTAGTATGATTAAAAAGACTCACATCCTACTAAATTTAAAACTTGTTTTATTGACATAATATTTTAACTGTCATATATTACATTATAAATCAAAATGACGCCATTTTTGTATATGTATTGTTAATTTACAAGGCTTGATGGCAAATACTCACTCCGGTACTTGATAAAAATCAAACTAAAAGGAGTTACAAATTCCTATGAAATTGATTCTGTAATGTTTTCCAATTTGTTTTTAATGCCATTGAAGGTCTTATATATTTTTATAATGTTATAGAGAAGGTACATGCCAAAAAAGAGATAATTTGATGGATAAATACATTACTACTTTTATTTTGATAAAAGTTGGTTTTTATTGTCCCTGAGATAGTTGACTTCCAGCTGTTGTTATTTTTCTATCATTCTGGAGGAGGGTACCAATTTTGTATTAAGTAACTACTATTGTATGTCCTCATTAAACATGGTCAGTAAGAATTAGGATTTATTTGCAGTTATCTCCTATACTTTGTAGTAAAAGTATGTCTGTTCGACGACGCTAAATAACTTTGAGCAATGCTGGGTACTACACCAAGTTATGAAATTATTCATAAAATTATTATGAAATTATTAAATGTAGGATTTCCTAGTAATATTTTGAAGGTGCTGTAAATCCTAGTAAAATCCTTGCAAGTCAACATCGGTTAACATTTTTTCGAATCTGTGGACCTCTTGGACATGAAATAAACTAAATAATGACCATCCCCGGGTACCCCATTATTATTTTTTTTTTTAAGATGCCAAAGGTATTTCAAAATAAATAAATTTATTTTTATACGACTGCCGTATTGTGGAATCATGCACTCGAATAGGCAAACCCTTTGACCCTGAGGTTAAAGACTTTTTACCTATATACTAGATAGTAAACTTGTCTTGCATCACCTATTTAATTGTATTTTGTGAGATGTATATACTTTAAATTCAGACATCTACCATGTTGGAAAGCGCCTGAATCATGATTCCGATCTCATGTATAGTTAAGACCAGTCTAGCTAATCCCTAAAGCTGTCAAACTTCTTTTGAGGTCCGACCATGTGTATGATCGAATTTTGCAAAAAATTAAAAGAGGGCATTAGATCTGTATACAAAGTCAAGAGTGGTCAAGACTTATGAGGAAAGTGAGACAGGTTTGAAGAGTGAGGCTATTTTTCATTTAAAAGCATCCAAAATTATGTATCTGTCGTTCTATCAGTCTTTGTAATTAAATTTTGTCCACCCCGGAGCCCACACCTCAACCTACTGTACTACAGGTAAGTGGAGTCCAAAGCCTACCATGTCTAACACAGCAAAATTCCCGACCTCAAGTCCTCCGTGAATAAGGAGTGGTTTGATGATGAACCGCGGCTACATCTCACATGTGTGTACAGTCTTTCAGACTAGATTGGTGGCTGCAATTGCCCCTAATGGCTGCCAATTTTACAAATAATGTCCCAGTATTTACAAGGGGTCTTATTGCAGTTTTTTGGAACTATAAAAATCTGCACTGTACAGGGACATCTTTAGTAATAAAATCCGTATAATGCGAGAATTTTTTTTTCAATGTTCACTTTTTGATATATTTCTTTTGTTTTTATAGTATGATTAGAGCAATAAAAATAATTTATTCTACATAAATTATTTAAAATAGTGTATTCCAGACGGGCAACATGTAAAAACTTTTTAAAACTTAATCTTAATCAGATTTTTCCTTGATTTTTAATCAAATCATTTCAATAATGTAAAATTTAAATTTTCATAACTTAAGCAATATTTATCCAGCAACATTTTTAATTGCAAATTTGAATAATAAGTAACAACCAATAGTATTTGTAGCTGTATCAAATCAATTACTTACAGGACATTCACTTACTTTGCAAAATTATACACGGGTATCCTGTATAAGTTGGCCCACACGTCATACTTTCTCTTTCTGTCCCCAAATTGGAGACAGAAACAGAGGGTAGTTGAAGTTAAACTCTTGCAACCTTTTAATACTAAGAAAATAAATTTTGCTAAGTGAAGCGTTGGGACGCGAAGTGAAGGGAAGAATATAATTGGCTGAGGTAGAGAAGAAGCGAAGTGAAGTGAAGAATACATTGATCTCGACTTTTTCGAGTTGTTCGGGTAATAAGCACGAAAGTGGATGGAAGGTCTCATTCTGTGGAAAAAGTTGGGTATTTGGCTCTTATGGAGTATTCGGAGGAGGGGGGAGTTCTTTTGGAGTCCATCCGTTGACTGAGCGAGGAGGCCGGAGGATATAATATCTAATCATGTAAGGCATTAATCCTTTTTCTTATATCTACCATGATCATGACAGTAGAATTAATTAGAGGAATGCTTTGTACGGGAGTCCTAGTGGGCAAATTCGTATTATATTCTTCCCTTCACTTCGCTTCCCTACACTTGACATCCCAAATTTATTTTCTTAGTATTAAAAGGTTGCGAGAGTTGAATTTCTACTATCCCCTGTCGCTGGCTCCAATTTGGGGATAGAAAGAGAAAGTATGACGTGTGGGCCAAGTTATACAGGATACCCTTATACACCTCCATTATATGAATAACTAGGCATGGTATGAAAAGATTCATCAACAGCTACAAAAATTCTTGTTTATATCAATGTATAGTTATTAAGGGGTTTGCAAGATTTTTTTTTTTTGCGACTTGATTTTTGAATTATCTCTTAATCCTGCACTCATGTCTACAGGATGGAGTCCCAGGGAGCCTCCAGTTTGGCCTTCAGGTTTGCTGGTGGTCACAAAAACTCTGCTCTCAAGAATGGACCACATGGATTTATCAATGACGTTTATGTCGGGAATGGAGGGGGGAGCATACTTTCTTGTCTTTACAGCCATTTAAATTGCCCTCACACCACTGCTGCGTCTCTTTTGATGTATGAGAGGGGGAATTATCCTCCTGGAAGGTCTATGGGTCATTCTGGAAGTGCTGTTGGGCCCAGGGAACAAGAATTTCCTCCGGGATGGTACTGATGTACTGCTTGGTGTTGATCTTCACCCCGACTGGCACAAATTCCAAGAGGGACTTTCCTGTGTCAGTTGCGTTCGCCCAAACCATCACAGACTGTGGCTTCTGCACTCTGTTGACTCTATAGTCACCCAGCTCGCATTGTTTGACCACAATCTGATCTTTTTTTGGGGTTAATAGCTTGTTATACAGTGAAAATCTTCTCATCACTGAACACAATGTTGGGGGTCGTGCCAGTCCTCAGCTTTTGAAGAATGGCATTGCTTCTCTCAATTCTTTTAGCATTTACCGTGCTTGATAGGTGCCTTTACTTTTTCAATTTGTAAAGATACATCCCAAGGGGCATCATGGATAAGGTCTCTCAATGTTGTTGCATCCATGTTCAAATTCTTGACCATCTGGGTGAGGTTCCTCCTGGGATTTCTTACATTCCTAACCTTGACGACTCTTGGAGGTCTTTTTGACCTTGGTCATCCTGATCTGGGTATATCTTTGAATGATTGAGTCCCCTCATACCACCTCTCAGTGGTTCTCTTGATGAGCATGGGGTTGACCTATAGGCTCTTCACGTTCCTCAAGATCTTTAATTATAGCCTCTCTCTTCGCTTCCATTATACTATTCAAAACTGTGTGTTTTGATCTAGTTTCGACCGAACTAAAGTTTAAGCATATAATCTCGCTACCTTACATATAATTATATTATATAAAGTTAATTTAATATAACTTTTCGTGGACCATGTATAAAAAAATGCGATATCAGGGAAATATACTGAACTCCAAGAGCATAAACGCTAAATTTTAGTTATGTCCAAGTGCACTGGGCCTGAGACAACTTAGCCAGATAAGTTATCATCAATTGCTCAATCCCCTTGAGTCAGAATAATCACATCACAGCGTTATGCAAAATCTGCCGTGTTTTAAACAGTGTTATGTGGGGACCTCTTCTTTGATGTCTACTATGTCGGAGAATATTTTACTTCATGCAGGTTAAAATGAAGTACAGCATGGATGGTAGTGCAAGACTTACTCACTATCTGATATTACTCAGCTTAAATGTCACGGGATATCAAACCGTTGTGAAT
Source organism: Lepeophtheirus salmonis (assembly GCF_016086655.4). Lineage (NCBI taxonomy): Eukaryota > Metazoa > Arthropoda > Copepoda > Siphonostomatoida > Caligidae > Lepeophtheirus > Lepeophtheirus salmonis. The sequence continues at coordinate 28,674,024 of NC_052137.2, read as the reverse complement.
TTTTAATAAATATCTTTTTTTCAATGACATTTTAAATATTAAATAGCTATTCAAGAATCTCTCATAAAAGTATTCACATAAATAAATAAACGAATATGGATTTGAGAAAATAACATCACGACTTCTTTAGAATAATAAATTTCTTACTTTGAAGAGTATATACTATAAAAACGTCTTGACATAGAGGTAATGCTATACACTAATACATATTTACAAACATGAAATCCTATTCTCAGCTGAACTCACAACAACAAAAAATATACCTATATTTCTATGATGGAAAGATATCAACATTAGCGATATATTTTTTTCTACATGGACAATGAGTTATAAATCTTTAGCATCGTGTGTGTAGAAAGGGATCGGCATCTCCAGTCTTAAATATGTGATATGACATGAAGCTATGTGTTCATTTTAAGTGGCATTATGTTATTCGACGTATATCATAACCCAACAGTTACCTTTATGTGTGCATGCTAATAAGGTTAATGTTTATCTTTTGAGGTAGTTTTCTAGTGAGTTATCTCCCTCGTTTGGGTAGTAGGTCACAGTAATGTCACTGGAAATGAGATGTCTGATATGCTAACCAGAGCTGGAGCTCTGGATCGACCTCCTACCCGAATTGTTGGTATCCCTGGATCATCTCTTAGGGAGAAGGTGTCTGGCCATTACATAGACAAATGGAGGATACTTTGGTCGAACCTTGACTATTGCTGTCAAAGTCGTGCAATGCTACCAAGAGTTAGACATGGGAGGTGGAAGCATCCCTTGGATTTTTGGAAAGGAAAACTGAGCTCCTTGGTTAACTTTACCACTAGACATTGTCTCCTGCACCAAAACTAGAAACCTTATACAATATGAAGTTAGCCCGCTATGTCGTGGGTGTGATTGAAGAGATAAATAACCTTTTCATCTGATTTCAGAATGACCTAAATTTATAATTGAGCTGACGCTGCTTTTAGATAATTTTCGACTTTTCAAGGACATTCCATCACCTGCCTTTTTAGTTATCTAATGAAATCTGATGTTGGGTGCTGGCTAAACATTGTGCCATCCCTAGAACACGTTCAGGAACACTTAGTCAAAATGTTATTGGCCAAAAAATCTTAGCCGAATGACCACCATGCAAAAATAAATAAATATATTAAATAGCTTGAATAATGATTCATGCTGCAATCCTATGTAATTAACTACTAGACAACTCTAAAAGAATAAAGAGTTCTTGATAAATAAAGTCTGAGACAAATTCGAGATAGAAAAGTGTCGATCCGAACTTGAGGAAGGGTGTGGGTCACAACACCATCCAAAAGGCATTGGAAGAGCCTGGTATGACCTCCTACAAGTTGTGTGTGCGACATTTATTGACTGAGAAACAGAAGGAGGTTGGGTTGGCCAACTGCAAGACTCTGCTCTCTAGGCTAAAGATATCCAATGCAGGTCACATCATGATTTTCTCATATAAGAAAATATTCACTATTGAATGCAAAAGGAACTGTAAAAATGACAGATGGCTCACCACGTCCAAGGACAATGTCCCCTATATGTACAAGTCCAAGAATTCCAGCTCCATCATGGTCTTGGGTGTCATCACCAGCACAGGGAAGGTCATGCCACCATGCTTCTTCAAGAAGGGAGTAAAGGTTAATTCTATTGTATATGTGGAGTACTTGAGGTCTACTGTGCTTCTGCAGGTGCAAGGAAATGTCCCTAATCCCTACGTGTGGCAACATGACTCTGCCCCTGCCACACGTCCAAGATCAGGCAATAGTTCCTCAGACCCAAATTTTACGATATCTGGGCCCCAAGATCTGGCCCTCCAACTCTCCCGATTGCAATCTGTTGGATTACTTCTTCTAGAGAAAATTAGAGAGAGAGGTTTGCTCAAAGTAGGACAACAGCGTGGACAGCCTGAAGGCAACCATGAACAAGTGGGCGAAGATCTCGGCTGCAGATGTGGAGAATGCCTACAACAGCAATAGGCCAAGGTTCGAGAAAATGATTGGCACTGAGGGTAGTCACATTGATTAAATTATTACATAAATGTCAAAAAAATAATTGTTTTTATTGATTACATCTTTATCTAGTCTACAATTTTAGAAAGACACTATTGAATTTTATCGGGATTTATCTTGGCAACCCTGTAACTCTCATTAACTTTTAGACAATCCTTCAAGTTTAGGAAATTAATATGAGCAAAGGATATACTGGCCGACAAAAGAATACACAAGAACTATTGATTTTCTTATTGGGGATATCAGTAGCAGGAGAGACAGATGTCTGTAGCCTCCCGTAATGGATATTTTATGAGGCGCCAAATGATTAAGGAATTAAGTAATATAATATATTTTCTAGAAAAATAAGATTCCAAATTTATTTTCTAAAAATAATGTTAATCAAAAATAAATTATTTAAAAAATGAGATAATCACTTGCCTTTGGAATTCAATTTATATTCTGAAGAGGGAGCCCTAATCTAAAGAATGCCCAATCGATGGGGGGCTAAGAAGATACTATGTTTATTCTCTAAAAAAATCTCAGAAAATTACTTTTCAAAGAGCTTTTTTTTAAATAGACTTTTGAATATCAATAAGTTCATTGTGCTATAATTAACACATGACCTCCCCATTAAAAATCGTGCCTCTTTACCACAAGGAGATACCGTTGTGAATAAGGGACAAGAGTATCCACTTCGAAGAAAAAACAACCTAACGAGTATCTCTTACAACGGAGTTGATCGAGAGTTATGTTTTTGCCTCGGTTTGTTTATAAGCGGATTTACGGAAAGAGTCACATACCGATTTTGATAAAACTTTATTAAAAGAGATTGTATATTTTGATAGTAAGAGGTATTAGATTTTTAGAGATCAAGGTCAAAATCACAAAAAAAAAAGAACACGTTTAAAACGTACATATATAATATACCATAATTAGGGAAAATGAAGTTAGACGGAGATTCGGAGAATGAAGATTTCCCCATTCTTATATTGATGTAATTGCTATACTTTTATGATATCCTTAACACATCATAGACAAAAGTTTCCATATCAGTTGATAGTTGGCCATTTACATCACACTTACTTAAACTGTTACATTATTTTAAGGATATTTAGCAAAGCATAATTTGACTTCAAATGATCCGAACATCAATAACAGGGAAAAGTAGGAAAAACGTTTTTCCACAACATATAAATATTTACACTCAGTATCTGTTGATCAATCTACTATCGTCTATTTTTAATGTTCTGATCAGTTGTATTCGAATTATTTATGATTAAGCAGGAAAGAATCCCTACAATAAAATAATAAAGAATAGTCCAATATTTGAAAAGAATGACACAGTTAGCTAAATACCAATTTATTATTTTTCTTTATATAGAAAAAGTTTGATAGATGCATTGTAGACTTTTTTATGATGGGTAATAGAATCTATACATATATATAATTGTCTGAAATATAAATTGCTGTTATGTGTAAGTACAAGAAACCAAAAAATGACAACAGACCTGGCCAATAGAAGTATGTTTTGGAAGAGAGCAGCTGAATTGTTATGACGTTTTATTAGACTAGCTGCAAAAAGCTATGAGAGGAAGGAAATAAACCCCAACCCCACTCCGTCTCTAGAGATGATATTGGCAGGGATAACAACGACGATGACGATCCTATTTATAGTCTGAGCCTAACAAGAAATTATCATTATAACTAGTGATGTCCAAATAATGCATAAAGTTGAGCTAAATATGTATATAAATGAAAAAGCACAAAGAGACTAAAAGTATAAAAAAAAAAAAAAATACAGAAGAAAGGATTGATTTTACTTTTAAATATTTCTATCAAATTATATATTTTTATTCCAGCAAGCCCTTATTCCACTGAATAATGAGTGCATCCACTGAGTCATGCTCTACTTTAAGAACTTGAAGTTTGACTTTAATAAGGCGAGTTCTTGGGTCAAGAGAGGTAGGTTGATTGTAATAACCTCAATCGCTTTGGCGTCAAGATGGATAGAATAAACTGTGATGGGAAATTTAAGGGACAGAGATCTCTTGTTTTAGAAAGGGGGGGGGAACTATGAGAGGATATAGTTGGAGCTGTTGCTATGGAACAATTGCACTGGTTCACATTTTCTACCTAAAAATGCAAATAAAGCTAGAAAATGCAAAACAAATTTTAAAAAAATGTAAATAAAAAGCCAACAATGCTAATATATATTATTTACATAATTTGGACATCACTACTTATAGCTATCGATTCAAATAATAATACGTGTGGGTATGTTAAAAAAGAAAGCAAAAATGAACGTGGTCACTACGACAGTTTGAATGTTGCAGCTTCACTTTATTGAGATTTCAGTAGATTAGCTTTGTTTTACCACTTGTCATATATGTTTTAGCTGAACTATTGTTTTCCTAAAATTATTATGGTAGTCCTGACATTTTAAAGCATATTTGGGAAAAGAGCAGCTTGGATGTCACTACTCTTCATTAGATTAGCTGCAAACAGCTATGAGGTGAATAATTTAAACATAAACTCCGTGAAGGTGGAAGCTTTAACTGTGTCAATCCTCAATTATACAATAATTTCAACAAGAACTTACATATGTAACAAATCCTCAGTATTACTCCCTATTTTTACACACTAGTGATTACTGTATACATATATATTCTCATTTCAAGAATAAATTTATAATGACAACAGTTTTTTTAAAATAAAATATAACACTCTTCATGTTGCAATTACAAAAAGAGCAGGAATTTCCATTCTTATATTTTTTAACCTATACTGACTCATAACTCCCCATCAATTCCTTAGTATTACTCTACGTCTTTTATGAGCACACTCCTTCTCTGTACTTTATACGTTGATTTTCTCTCCTGAAGAAATATTTTTTACGAAATAATATTGATAACAGCTTAGTAAAATAAAAAACACTCCCCAGAGTATCAATAAGGAAAATATTTCGTTTGTGTTCAGGTCATACTTTATACGACTTTATTCTCTGGTAGTATACAATGTCTAAAAATAAAAAACCGTTATTTTCTAAAGCCGAGATCAACTTTCTTTCGATTTTCAAATTCATTTTTTTATTATATTGGTACACATGTCTGCAATATTTACATGGGTTTTTCCCCCATGTATCCAAAGTTCACATTAGCATATTTAAATTAATTTAGTTACTTAAAAATTTAGATGAAAAACTGGTACATTTTATAACTTTACAGGATGTATACAGCATACTTTATCTTTCTATCTCAAAATTAGAGACTGCGAATAGTTGAAATTCAATGATTGCAAACTTTTCATTAAATCAACTAAAAAAAGTAAATAACTTTGCGAACACAAAGCGAAGAATAAAGGGCGTTATAATTAAGTCAGCGCTAGCGTGCACCGGCGATTTTGATAGGATGCAGCTGTTTAAGGACGGTTCTTTTTTTGCTGGCAGAAACTTTGTTATATCGACCGCACTTTAGTAAAGTTTTGGGGATCATGGCAATAACTATTACAGATATAAAGAAGATTTAATTTACCAAGTTGTAACGGCCTTGCCCAGTGGCGATGATGTTTCTACACAAATGGGAGGTCTCAAATGTGACTGGTAACCCAATCCAGACCGTCCAAAAAGATTCATCAGTACCTCATCATGTCTCTGACAGGTCGCTGAATTGGTTGAGGGAGTACTATTTTGAGTTCATTAGAACAGAAATATTACCTCCAGCAATCTGGATATTAATCTGATACATTATTTTATCTGGAGCTACATTGAATCTAAAAAAAAATCAAACATTTTATGCTAACAAGGACTCTCTTACTGTCTTTATCAATGAGACAATGATCAACATGCTAAGGAATTGGCTTGTCAACCCTTGCTCCTCCTTCTAGGCCAGGATCCAGACTATAGTTGATGCTTGAGTCGGACAAATGAAATGAACACTTTTTCAACATTCATATGTACAATTCAAGCCAATCTTCATGATAATTCGCCGAAATATGTGGCCTCAATGACAATTTAAAGAAAAAATGCGCCGATTTGATCTTAGCAACCTGTTTATTATTGGAGGAAAAAGGGAGGGATCTCGACTTTTTCAACATATTTGAGGAATGAGCATTTTGGAGAATCGTGGAAAAGGATAGAATGTATCCTTAGGTGGAGAAAGATGTGATCTCAGGTTTGATCCCTGATGTGTACCAACATAATAAAAAAATTAATTTGAAAATCGATTTATTTCGTAATGACGATCTTATGGTTTATTTTTTTAACAGAGTAGTATATTCAAATAGCCATAATGGTGATACATGGAGATCTTCATACTTTATCAAGTGGTACACTCTGTAACAAGTTTGAGAACCACTTTTCTATGACGTATCATTCAGGTAAAAGATCACTCAGATAATTCCACTTCTTGTATATCAATCAATGAAATATAAGAAATAAGTCCTATTAATGTGTCGAATCAGATCTGTTTATTTTAAAGCTGACTCTTGAAGAGTAAGATGTGTAAAATTAATTCGAGCATTATGTGATGTGGCTTAATAATGCAACTTGAGCATAACATGCATTTATTTAATCAACTTCGGTCATAGGACGGGGTGTAAATGCTTATATCATTTATGCATGCCTAGGTATAAATCTATTAGTAGTATTTATAAAAAAGAGATGTTAAATGACGTTGTGACTAGAATATATAATCGGTCAACTTATCACGTTGTCTTGTATATAAAAAAAAAGTAACCAAAACAAGTTTATTACTGTACTACTACAAGTAATTTATTTATATAAGGGGCCAAAACAACCCCTTTATATGTACGACAATGTATACCGATGTTATGTATAAAGTTATTTTAGGGATGTCATAGTAATTTATGTTATAAACAGTGTCCTGTTAAAGAAGTTTTGATGTTTTGCACTTCTATACAGACCCTAAGGACTTATATGCTAATTAGGTAAATATAGTGTAGGATTCAACAGCTAACCTGCTAGACCTTGGCTAGTAAAAACTAGTCGGGCTAGTGTAGGGTGGCCTGTATCTATACCGAAGATTATGTATTGCTCACCTTTAATATAAATTGTGTTCCCAAAACATATTTATCTAGGTAAAATATGTAGTATTTGTATATTCCTCTCTCAACCACAAATATGTGGGCATTAAGATAACTAAATGTCTTTTTAAGTGCATCTTGTTAAATTATCAATATAAAAAACCAACAAAAAACTAAATTTTGAGCATAAAATATAATATAAAGCATTTAATAGGTCCATGTTTAATTTGTTGTTATCACACAAACACGAAAATTTTCAATTTTTTTCCCCCATTTATTTTTTTAATACTCTTTTATTAGTGTTTTGAAATTTGATTGGTTGAACCATAGGCACTGCGGGTAGGATTGTGTAATGTACAATCCCCTAGTTTCATAAAAAGTTATCTCGTTCACCACTTACAATTTTTTTTTCTTTTTTTTGCTGCAAGTCAGATCAGGTTACATAATAAAAAACAAAACGGGATTCGTGAGCTCTAAAAACCAACCCCGTACAATTAATGATTACGATAATATGTAGAAAATGATATTAGGGACATATTGGCGGGTAAAACGATCTTAAAATTTATTCCTTCATCTTCAAGTATAAAAAGATACATTTAAATTTCCGAATAATTTTTTCTACTGACAAAATATTTTAGTTAAAAAACGTGCATCCAAGTGCATCTTTGAGAAAATAAAATATTTAATTAATTAAATTTTTTGTAAATATAAGAAAATATTATTTTAGAAACCTTATGGATTTGATCAACTTGGAGATGGAATCTCCCTCAAAATTTTTTTTAAAGAATCCATGGCATAACTAATGGCTCCATTTTCAATTATGGTCGGTTTTTATTTCCCTTGAAAAAGTATTTGTATTCTTATGGGTTGCCAATGTCCAGGGGCTTAAAAGTTCAACATCCAGCAATATATGTTGATGAGGGGAAGAAATTATGCATCAGTTTTTAAAATACACTTGTACTTTCAGAGTCTTAGAAAAGGGGAATTATAAATCTCTTGTACTGGCGTAGGGAAGTCTTCAATGAATGATTTTGAATATCCTTGGGATGTACCAGTGTGGTCTAAAAAGTTTCCAACATAATAAGGTAAAATAGAATTTAAAAAAAATTTATTTTCAACATATTTTCCATGTAAATCATCTAAACACTTCTCCCAGCGATGATCCAATAACTGTCCAAATACTACTATGGGTTTTTCTCTCCAAAATAATTGTTTACGTGTCACTTTTTGTTTCTGGCTCAATTATTCCGAGTTGGATTGACTTAGTAACGTCAAATTTTAACTCAACAAACCTTTATATATGTATCTGCTATTGTTTGAATCTATCTAAAGAATACACTTTCAATAGAAAATGTTTTATGACAGATCCAGACTCGATTTCGTCCATTTTCACAAACTCCCCCATATCAACTCACTCAAACAACACTTACATAACAAGTGCAGGTACAAAATGGCTGAAACTTCGGGAAGTAACTGTCAACAGATGCTAGATAGATCTGACTAGCTTTTATTACAGAGTGCTACCATCTTCACGTTGAGGCCAGAAACTTATCCGACCAGCCTCGTAATTATTTCAATTCTCCTTGTAAAGACTGTGTCAAACTTTTTAACACTGTGATGATTTATGATTTCAACAATTGTCCGGGGCTGCAAATATTGAGAGAGTATATTTTGCTCAATTAGAAGGGAGATACCGAAAAAGCAGTATCTTCCTCTCTACTATTTGGATTGTCTAGCAGAGAAGTTAATAGTCCATAAAAGTCCAAATCAATAAAATATACCCTCTTTAATTGCAAGGTTTTATCGCCGAGAAACTAAGACATCTGAAACATAGAAATGAGGGAATTAAAAAAGTGTATCATTGCTGCATTTAGCTTACGATTAAATTTCAAAAATTTGTACGTTAGGAGGAAATCTCATGAAATTTCATCCTTTATTGTTGCTTTTTCTAGTTTTACAAACTTGTTTTTAGTCTCACTTTTTTTTTTTTGCAGCGTTTTAAATATGTTTGTTTGGGTGCTTTTTAGTATTTTGTTGTCCTTTTTCTAAAGAAAGTAATTTTAAACTCAAATGTTAATTTATAGCTGTTAAATTTAACTTCTCATTATGAATAAAGAGGGGAAACAATTGTGTTTCCTTGTACATGGAAACAGCATCTTTGAGTAAATTAAAAATTTAATTAATTACAGATTATGTTAATGTGAAGAAGCAAGAATATCAAAACAGATATTCAATGCCTTTTTGAATGTATGATTTAATTAGTAGTTACAATGTGACCTTTTTGACGATATTTGCGTGTTACTTTACTCATGAGTATTAATATATGTTATATTTATATGTATTTTTCGTGTTCTCATAAAAAAACAATATTTTGAATAGTTTTTGACAATTTTACTTTATAAATATGTATATTAACTGTGCAAGGTTGGGACAACTACCTTTTATTTTACAGTACCATTAATGTGAGCAAATTCCAAAAGAAAAGAATGATAAAAAAATATTTTTATTGGATCATATATTAATACCACTTAATTTAGTTAGTAATGAACTACTCCATAGTAGTAATCTATAAATAAGAAATTTAAAGATTTTAATTTCAACAAAGAGGAGCAGTAGTGCACATGAGCAGGGATTCTCAACCTTTGTTTTAGTGAATGACTACTTGAAAATATTAATATAGCCAAAGTACCCTGTAAAAAACAGGTGCGTCCGCCTGCAGTTTTTGGAAGTTTTTTAGATAATATATGTAAAAATTAATTTTTTTTTGGAATCAACTATGAATAATTAAATTTTGTAGAAAAAAAATTCAAAATTTTTGAATTTTTGAAAAAAAAATTCCAAATGCAAAATTTTTCGAAAATTTTTCTCAAAATTTCAAAAATATTAGAAACAACATCAAATTTTTTGAAAAAAAATTAAAAATCCATAACTTATCTCAAAAGATTAAAATATTTATTATTATATTAAAATAATAATAAATATTAAAGTAAAAAAAAAAAATCAACTTAATAAATGTTTTGGGGAAAAAAATTTCAAAACCCCGCACTTATTAAAAACAACAACACATTTGTCGATAAAAAATTAAAAACTCATATCTTAGCTCAAAAAATAAAGAATTTACATAAAAAAATTTCAAAAAATATATCTATCCTCAAAAAATTAAGTTTTCTGGAAAAAATTCAAAATTCACAGCTGTTTAGAAAAAAATTTAATTTTTTTGAAAAAATTTCAACCATTAAGTTTTTCTAGAGAAAAATTAAAAAAACCTATTCACAAGAAAAAAAAGATTTTCAAACATAAGTTTTTTTATTAATTAACAAAAATTTCTTAATTGGAGGGGGGCTACAGACTCTCCAGTCCACGCCTGCGGACGCCCTTGGTTATGTACCACTTATAAAATATTCTTTCAAAATAGCAAGTATCCACTGGAGTGCCTCCAAGTATCCCTAGGGGTACGCTTACCCCCATTTGAGAACTACTGCAATAGAGGAATGGCCCTGGTCATTACAAAGGGATATTTGACCAGTAGGCTGATCTGTAAAAAGTCGTGTTTTGTTTGCCAAGATTAGAAAATTACTCGGGAGAGTAGTGGATGGATTGTTGATACCCCAGGATGCTTTCAAGGTGATGCAAGCCATGTTTTCAGCCAACGTATAAATTGCATTAAAACAATGGGAAGAATCATTTGAAGGAGAAGGCAGGAGCGTGACTTATGATATTACTGAATTAAGAACCTTGTTATTATCAGCTGCCTATTATAGGATTTTGGGGGGAGAAAATGAATTACTGTTGTTAAGAAAATCTTCTATATTTAAAATAACATTAGAGCAGGGCAAATTTATAAATAATAATTTATAACAAAGATGAGCAAATATGCTTATTTCAGAGGAAGAAATAGGCTAATTCCCACATGAGGAGAATATCAGGTGTGATAGGCTAATTTCTGACTTTCAAGAGGTAAAGGAAAACACGCTAAGCTGCATGTGTATTGATTCAAGTTGTCGAGAATTTCTTGGTAAACCTTATCATATATACATTGATAATGGCAACCTTAGAACTTGCCTATAGACTACCAATTCAACCGACCTGCCCAATATATAGGTAAAGACCACGGAAGGGATCAAAAATAAATTGGTCTTCAGAACATAACTGATCTCAAAAACCACATGATAATATTAATCATGTGATTCCTAACTTTTCTTATAGAAATAACTAGGTAAGTTTTGAGTCCTCCCTGACAAGGTATGTTATTTTTGTAAAGAAAAAAAGAGCTCTAGGAAATGCTGTTTTCTGACTAATATTATATGTAAATATATAAGTTGCAATTTGTGTAAGCAAATAGTACCAGTTGTAATTTGTTCTACTAAAAATCCTATAATTAATGGACTCATTAGTCATATTAATTACTAATTATAAATTGATGCTATCATTTCATTTTCTCCCATTTAAACTATGCATAAATTATGTATTTACGAGTTATATACATGTGGCCATGTAAACTTTATAGTGTGCCACATAATAATTATCAATTAGTCATTGTATTTTCAAAAATTACATCATAGACACTCCAATGAATAATTAATTTTTGCATTATCCCATAACCACAATTACTGTAAATTCTTCATTCATCTCATTTTTTGATGATAGCTATTTTTTCAATTTGCTTATAGAGCGTTTTAACATACACATATGAAAACGAGTCACCGGGTAGACTGTATAGAGTGCTCCTTGATGTATATCAAAACATATTTTAATTTAAGAAATAACAATGGATGAATGAAATATTGTAGGTATATCTGTATAACAAGAACAATTCTCTTATATGCATCCATAGAATATGTTCAGATTTGAATTAAATATAAACGCTGGTATGTTGAAATATATTTTGTATGTATTTATAAGTGAGTGCTCTAAAGGCTCAAGTACGCCATGTCAGCCCAAACTATTTTTTTTTTCACAAACACTCCTTATTTTTCTTTCATTCTTGAGGAGAGAACCCTACATATGAATTCATAAAAGTTTTGAGTAGTTACATATGATTGTTCTTATTCAAAACAAAGAGTTACGCTGAATGTGTCTGGGTGAGTTATCGTCTATACTATTAGAGCGGAGGTAGTACTCCGGGTAATTCCGGGTACTAACGGTAGTGGTAGATATTTTTACAACGTAAAACAAACAACATTTTTTTATTTCCACAAATAATAAATATATCCCCCTAGTACATATATATTTCGATGTAATACTTACTTCAAACATTAAATACATGCACCTAAATATTATATATCTCCTATTTATAGGTTTTGCAGGTCTGAGTAAAAATGATCCAGGTAGAGAACGATGGTGAAAAGGAAAGAATGAGTGGTTTTGGTGATAGATACATTATATACTACATAGTAAGAGGATGATGCATGGAAATTATTTTGATGACTGAGAGAGTGCAACGGGAGGAAGGTAAAAAGGAAGGTTAGTAACCTTCTGTAAAATAGGGGTATCTATAATTCTTTCTTCTATAAATAATACTATATTTTTTATTAGTCAGCTTATAACCTTATATGTAAATCTTAAACATATCGTAGACGTCCACAATGGGAAGGGGTTGAGGGGTTGTAGCTCCCTCTCCCCCCAAATAAAAGAACTATTTAGGGCTTACTAAAAAAAAATTATTTTTATTTGATTAAATTTTTCATATTTTTTTCCCAAAAAATATAATTTATATTTATATAAAATATATTGAGATTTCCTCCTTTTTTTAAATGTTGTTTAAGTTTGTTAAGTTATGTCTACGCACCTTATATATAGAAATGTAAGGTCGAAACCTTGAGACACTAATTGCAATTAATACATCACTACACACAATATATATTTAAAAGTTAATAAAGGAACAAATTGTGAAATTTTTTATTGATTCTTTATAGTTTGACAAATACCTTGTGATGGATCCTGGGTATTTTTCGTAACATACAACATTAAGTAACTACAAATTAATGATGGATCTCAGATATATAAAACCACCCAAAAAAAAGGTTCCGGTTCAATTTAATTGATAACAACAGTAAAAAGATCGAAACTGCGATTTGGATCCAAAATATATTCCAATTCGGAACCAAAAATTATAAGAACGCTATTGAAATAAAAAAAACGTATCGAGTCGTTAGCCAATACGAAGGTTCCAAGGCTAGTCATTAGTCACTTAAAGTCCCCTCCAGGATAGTCACAGTTAGTACTGTGTTGGTCCTTATTTAGTACTGAAGACTGCAGTCCATTCCAGTTTAGACTCGGTAAGTTTCAGTTCAGCCTTGAATGTCAGTTCTAAAAACTTATCAAGGTCGTTCCTGGATAGCATCACCTTCATTGTTGAATCTGTTCAAGTACTTACAGTTTTAAGGACCAACAGTCTTAAGGCTCCTTCCCAAAGAATCATAGGACCGTTCCTAAAACTGAAAACAACTGGACCAAACAATTATGGACCTAGACACTACTAGTCCCAGTCAGTTGTTGATCTTAGACACGAGTCAATTTTAAAAATAAACTAAGAATCGAACCAAGAATCGAACAAGTATACAATGTATGATTCTCGTATCGAGATTCAAAAAGTTATACACATACCCCAAATAATGTGTAAAAATAGCTGAAACTACTGAGATCTATAATTAGGACCCAAAATCCATCAATAAACTAAAGACAACCTAAAGTCTAGTCTTTGTCAATGAGTGGGTATTAGACATGAGTCAATTTGAATAGGGAACCTAAGAATATAACCGAAAATTGAAAAATTTACAATATTTGAAATAGTCCTAGTCAATTTCTTGTTATAAAACATGTGTCAATTTGAAAAGGAGATCTACGAAAAGAATGGAGATTAATCATAAAAAAATAAAAATAATATTTCACTCGATTCTAGCATCGAGAACCGAAAAATATAAAATGTAAAAACAATCGGGATTTATTATTGAAGTCCATTTGTAAAAAAAATACGTGTAGACATTACTATCTAATCATTAATTGTACTTCTATGTACAATGTTTGACGTTCTGGATGAATGTACATCATTGTACAGTTATGTCAAAACGTGTCAAACTTGATTCCATTTTATTGCCTTTTGTTTGTTGATTCTATAAGTCATGACCGAGTTATTTATCCACAAACAGCTCTCAATAGATCATTCGTCAAATGATCTTTTTCTGGTTTGTACAATCATAGGTAAAATTATAGGGATGCACACAGAATCAAGCTATGTTGTTACCCCCACTTAAAAACCACAGTAGCTCAGGTTACAAAAAAACACAAAAAAAAACATCAATGATGTGGTTCGGTCAATACACTTTTCAACCCTCACCTCAGGGTGGTGCAATGAACGAATAAGACATTCCAAAAAAAGAAATTTATTGGTTCATAATTAATAGTGTTGCTTTCGGTTTGAAAATCCTAGACCGGGCTTAAACAGTAATTAGTTTAAGTGGGCCAAACTAATTTCGTATTATTCTCTTTTAGTCAACTGGGATATTAGATACACCAAGATTTAGAAAATACTTCTTATTCCTTTGAATCTAAAGTATACTCCAGAAAAACATGAAATCTAATTACAATGTGTAGTCGTTATTTAACAACGAAAATTGAGAGCCTTGAGTGTTTGGACTCATAGCTTACTGGACCTCAACCCCAAGTACTCTAACATTAATTCTGGTAATTCCAGATTATGCCAAAAGAGACTATCATCAAGACGTTCTCCAGTTTCCAAGGTCGAGTCGAGGCTATTATTGACGGCAAAGGCGCATATATATTGAATAATAACAATTTTTTTATATTCAGCCTTAATTTGGCATTGGTTTTTATTAAAATGGGATGATAAGTTTAAGAGAAAATCCATCAAAAAAATCATGTTGTTTGTTAACTACAGGTCGTACCTTGTATATACATACTGATGTATTTTTTAGGATTTATTCGTATATTAAGCCATTTTTAATCGACGTTTAAGAAATTTAATGAACTTTCTAGCTTAAAGTCGTTCCTTAGTATTTTCTTGGATTTTTCTTCCTTTTTTTTTTTTCAAAGTGAGGACTGAGGAGTAATAGCTACTATTATATTTAATACACACAAACCCATCAAAACTGATAGTTACTGATTTGATTCTTGAAGTTCGGAAAACGTTTTGAGTATTTGATACATTTTTTTATTACAAATATAAATGTTGTGTTTTAATATAAAAATAACGTAGTAGGGTGATTTTTAGTAGAGCAACATGGAATGTAGAACTATGCGTTATTACCCTGTGAACCTTTCCCTATTGTCTGTATCGTTTTTGTGGGGTTTTGTGGAGTATGATTTTACTTTGCCTGTTGCTCCACCAAAAATTGACCTTATATTCGTTAAGACTCGTTCGATTCATGTCGTTCAGATTATTTTAAAATAAGACTTTATTTTTTTCTTTTGGGCTTATCACCCAAGTATTTTTAGCAAAAAAAAGAAATCGTTATACAAATAATACAAAATTTAATTAAAGATTAATTTTTATAATCTTTTAGCTATTTACCATTTAATTAAATAAGTTTTATTTTTGAGTTTCTTTTTTAACTAGTTGATTAACCGTGTTATAAAAAGAATATTCACTAACGGAGGATTAAAAAAGTAAAAATTTGGTCTGGATGGGTCGTATTTTGAATTTGGGCAAGACCGATTCTATATATGAATTGAGGATGATGTATGTTTTTTTTAAATAAAAAATATTCGAAGTATAATGTTTCATAGAACTAAATGTGTTGCAATAATCAAATTTTTACAATCCATAAATGAGGAGTGGCAAGAAAATCGGTTCAGGGAAAAATAGTCCACGATTTAAAAATGATTAAATTTATGTCTACAATCTGAGATTGTGGTTAGGATCGAAATATTGGGTTAAAAAAATGTTAGAAACAAACCAAAAAAGGTTCGGTCGTGGACTGGGTCTCAATACTAACTAATTACCTTACATATTTTAAATTGTAACATGGTCCGAATAGATCCCTAAAAAAGGTAATAAAAATCTATTTCTATGTATAACCACGTAATTTGATGTTCTTGCATGGCTGTTTTTTGAGTGGATGAGATATAATTAGAGATTCCGAAAGGAATGCCTATTGCGTGTCGGAAACAAAATTTGTTGAAGAAAATGTTGTCATTTAAAAACATTAAATGGAATTACAGTTTAGAAATGCAAATATGCTCACGTGGATTGTTTTTGACCAAACGCGTTATAAAAACATGTAGTACCCATAACAGGAATATCTATTTTAAGATACCTTAAGTCAGAGGTTCCCATACAATGTTCATTATGTATGAACTGGTGTAATATTATTCAAAACCTTTAAAATTAGGGATATGTTAACAAAGTCTAATAAATTTTTTTTATAAAAGACATACTTTTGGGATGACTTTATTTTATAAAATATGTATTTGTTAACATTTTCCTAATTAACAAACCACATTTTGTAGAAGCCTTTCCGTACAACCAAAGGGAAGTTCGCATACGATCAGTAGTGATACGTGTACCACAGTCTGAGAACACAATTCTTAAGCTCTTATTTATCTACTCAACTTTTCCTAAATATAAACAAATATTTCGATACTTGGATTAACTCATTTTAAGATTTTAAGACATTTTTTTGAAAAAAAAAATAAAAGGAGCTAAAATTTTGAAAAATAGTAACCCAAAATATAAAAATTGAGTAGTTTGTATACAAACAAAGCATATTTTTAAAAGAATAATTTAAGTTAATTTGTGTTTTTTTATATTTACCATAGTTTATACATCAATTTTGAAAGATTTTAGAAATATTTTGATCCGTTAATATCTATTTTTGATCAGAACTGGTAGTTTTAAACATATTAAAAGACGTCCACATTAAAGCAAATTTGAAACTGGAGATATCTTGAGGAGTCTGGTTGGATGGAGGCATCTCATCATCACCACCCCCGGATCATACGTCCGATCTTTTCCATAAATTCAGGATCAGGTTTTCATAATTTGGTACAAATGTATTTCTCTTTCGTTCAAGAGTCAATTTTGCGGCAAATTTCCCCTTCCTCTAATTGATTGCTGTAGAGAAATCTGGTTCCTTCACATATCCAATCATGTAATTATAACCCTGAATGATTGCATCATATACATAGTTTTACCTCCAAAAAGAGAGCCTAATAAAGGAAGGTTTTTGCAGGTGGATTTTACCCTTGAAAAATATCATCAAAAACTGTTGTGTAATCTAACTAGAATCCAAATTTTCTCTTTATATTTCATACTAATTTAGAAAAATGAGCACTTTTGACAAAAAAGCAAGGCAAAATGACCAATTTCTTCACCAAAAAGTCACTGGGAGCAATATTTTGAGTGATTGCTCATAAAAGTCCAAAAGAATAGTATACTATCACTTTTTGACAGTAAATTTGATCTTAGTTATTCAATGTCTTTGACATTAAAATCTACATAATACTGAGAATGAAAAACTTTCCAAGGAGGAAGACTAAAAATAAGCCTCAAACCTCCTTCTTTTAAAACTTTTCGCATCACCTAATACTTTTATTTAAGATGACCAATGACCACCATTGTCCTTTTTATTATTCACCTTTTATAATATATTGTATGATGGACATTTTTGTGACTACTTTAATACCGATGTATGTTGTAGCATTCTAGCAGTAACAACCAAATATATACGGCGTGTGTGCGCCAAGACTTTAAGGTAGAAGAAGCATACCTGAATATGTATTTATATATTTAAAAAAAGAAGACTCTACCATTCCATGAAACAGCTTTAGTTTATCTTCGCTTTTTGGTCGCAGTAGACGCGTGAGGTTTTGTGTGTGTCGAATCAATAAGTGATATAGTGTGTCTTCATTCTTGTGAAAAATATCTCTCTACAATTTTTTTATTAGGAATGTGCACTTTGACCAGTTGCTAAGTGGAACACATTAGACACATTTTTCATTAGACAAAAAAAAAGGGGATTTATATTCTTAGCAATTCTTACTTTGAAGTTATTTGTAAGACGCGAAATAAACTCCAGAATGAGGGGCTTACCCCTAATATTGGCTCTTCTATCCTCACCTTACTTCTTAAGTGTTGATTCACAAGGTAAGCAAGTTTCTTTTCCGCATTGAAGAATGACTAAAATCCAGTTTTTTTTTATTAAATGTATTTTTAAACATTAATATATATTTTGTTTTGCATCATTTTGAAAGATGATAATAGTTTAATGTCAAGGTTGGGTCAAGTTATAAATCCTTTGCATGCATTATTATTTTTATGTTGCCCATTGACGAATGGCATATTAACTTTTAAAATTATGCAATTATCTTTTAGATTTTGTTTTTTTCGTTAGGAAACTAAATATATATATATAACTAATTGTTTGCCTTCCATATTAATTAAATACTTTTCTTGTCAAATAAACGTACAGAATGATAATCAAGTGTTTATACTTTAATTATAAATGAAAATTGACGGATAAAAGTGCATTAGTTAATAATATCAATATGTAATATGTCTGCTCTTGGTATTTAGCGCCATTTTTGTTTCCTCCCTTTGATAGAGGGCGTGACATGTATGTATATATACATATTTTGTGTACAAGTTGTAACTTGTATTCACAAATTGTACCCTTCCATTGGTCATTCTAATGGCAACTATAAGTGGATACTATCATGTATATTTGATCCATTCAAATTAAATGGTTCAATGCATTTATGTGAAATGTAACTCTGGATAGTGCTGTGTTGGTTCTTATTTAGGACTGAAAACTACAGTCTCGTAGAGTTCTGTCGCAGTCTGGTCCTTGTAACTTTATAATATATTGTATTAAAATTGTCAAAAATTAGACCATTAATATATCGATCATCCATGAAGACTCAATTATTGCAAGATCCTCATGCCCAGTACTCTGAATCTTTCATTTAAAGTTATTTCTCTCATTCCTTATTTGTAACTTGTACAAAATCGCAACTTGTACACAATATGTATATATATATATATATATGTATACACTCAATTATAGGTAATAAGAAGGATAGTTATTGTTACTGGGGTCTAGTGATGTAATTGGTTCATATTTTAGTAGGTTCATTTCTTGTGAACATATGAATATGACTCTCGAAACGTCCTTGATTCCACCCATTTAAGGTCAACAATCTTTCCTAGGTTCGTTATGTCCTTCACCACATATTATAATCTACATATATTATTAATACACAAATACTACCATAATATGATTCATTGATTAATATCATGGTTTATTAATTGAAGAGGCAGTATTCATCTCCTGCAGTGGACCGGGAGCCGTATGTAACCAATAATAATATTTCAAGGGCATTATTTATAATCTGATTGATTCCTTAATGAGAACTGAAGGAATGTATCACGCATTGCCTATCTATGTATATATGTTTATAGACATTGAATGAAAAAGGAAGCAACTTTGTCTGCATTCTTCTAACAAATGTATTCTACTTCCTCCACCCAAAGGATCACTTAACATAATTGGCTAATTAGTTAAGATATCTTTATATTTATAACAGAGCGTTGATGTGTTCTCAAATGAGTCCCACTGCCAAAAAACAATGATATTAACATTCATAGTGATATTTGAAGAACCAAACAGGCAAATAGTCCTTTTAAATAGGCATTTGGTCTCATATCTCGTTCTCACGACATTATCCCATATATCCAAAGATAAGTAAAATAAATATAAAGAAAGACAAGTTATTTTTACAGAGAATTTGGTAATTTGAAGCAGACGCCTTTTTGAATGGAACGATTCCGATTAAATAATACCCCTGCTATAAGAAGGGATTGGGTATGAGGGGGGTTTGTTTTAAATTTTTTCGAATTTTGATTAATAGCTGTCATGTGGTAAAAAATAATGTCATTTTTAGATAGCAAAATGATTGAAAGGAGTCAAACATTATTTAATTCCCCAATAAGGATTGAAATACATCATTAATCATTATTTTGCATAAGACAAATAACCTAGATATAATTCTTATCTATAAAAAACATTAAAAAGTTATTTTTCTAAAGATACTATATGGAGCAAAAAGAGAGAATAAACTGATGCGCGCTATACGCGGAGCATCAAATTTTACTAATTATTTCTATTTTTTTTTGTTCCATAGAACAACTTCAGAAAAACTTTTTAAATACTTTTTATCATTTATAAAAATGTCTATCATATTTGTATTATCTAAAATAACTGAAAATGTACTCTTAGTATCTATATTGACTAAGTAAAGAGTTTTACTTCTTTTTTTATAATTTAATTGAGATGTGCAACCTAAAAATGAACTCGCAGAACAATGAAATTGCACTTACTGAAATCAAAGTTCCAAAATATTTGGAAAAAAAAACCTGCATTGTTGAGTATTCAACGTGTACCCTACTCATTGCTTTTATACATCAGCTGATTTAATATAATTAATTAAATCCTTGGCCACAGTAATATCCCCAAAAGAATAATAAATTAACTCTCTTATTTGGCACGGCGTTACCTTACTCACACAAAAATAAACAGAGTATTTTGTTGTCAGCTATCCTTCTTTCTCTTCTTTTCTCTCCATCAGTGTTATAAACGTTGATTGGTGATATTCCAATTAGCATTTTTGGTGGCGTGATACAATATATGTAAATACATTTCATCTCTTTCTCCGTTCATTTCTTCTCTGCTATGAGCGCCGAATGTACGTTAACAGCTGTAATTTACAGCGTTGGGCAACAATACGTGGACTCACAAGCATCTTGGCCTTCATGACCTTGTCAGAAGACGATTCGGGGTTCTTGTGTTTGAGGACAATCCCAAGTCACCATTCACAGCCCTCCTCATGTTCCTTGAAGCCATTTACTTGGCGAGGCGATTCATCGATTTGAGTGGATCCTCGTTGATCTTCTTCTCCAAGCTTGACAGGATCTCCGACTCCCTCTTCAAATTTTACGCTTCTCTTCCTGCTTTCCTGGAGAGGTCTTCTCCACCATTATTCATCTTGGCCACCTTCAAAACCAGGCTCCTAAAGCGCTCCATAATGTTCATTATTTCACCACATTAACTTCACCATCTAGATCTAAGATCAGAGTCCTTTTGTCTATTTACTCACTCTTGATGATGAGATTATGATATCTTTATTATAGTTTCTTAATACACAAAGGATGATTGAACCAGAATGTCAAAAATAATCAGTAAACATCCTATATTAATGAGAAAGTTAACATTTATTATTAGTCCAGATTTTAATGTGCAACACCTTAGATCAAGATACTTTCCAAATTTTTCCCTCTATATACCACATTTATTTTTCTATGTTGCTAGTAAACAACAAATATACTGTGTATTATTTTTCAGCTGTCAATTTTTTGCTATTCATACCCCTTATTAGTGTTTTGAACATTGTTGAGTTCGAATTAGCTCTTACCAAGCTGTGAATTGGAAAATAATCCCAAAGTTGGGAAGAATGGTCTAACGACTACAAATGAATGTATTTTGAGCCATTTACCTATAACTTCATGGAATAAATAAAAGGTTGAGTGAACCAATACAGATAACTGCGTGTTCGTGAGTCATGAGATCGGTTTGTTTCATTGTGATTGATGTTTTTTAATATCGACTAAAGAATATATCACATAAATATTTATTTAATTCCTTCAGGCAAAAAAAAACGACAAATTCAAATTATGGTATAAACACTACGTTTTTTTATCTAGATATTTGGCTGTCAACACAAAATCAAGCTTAGATTTCTTGTTTATAAAATTAAGTGTGTATTGAAATTGTATTCTTCCACAAATTATCGTCAATTTCTATAAAACAAATTATTCTAATTAATCCTTTGGTTGTGTCACAATTTCCTTCTTAAAGTAACCAAAATTGATTGTCATAATAAAAGAATGAGAAATCGATTCTAATTGATTGGAGCCAGTATAAATTTCTTAAATCAAAGAAATATTCTAAACTATATCTAAAAATATTGGGAATCTTAACTCATACCACACATTTGATTTGACAAAATGAGTGTCCATGCAAGAGATCTGTCCAGAGAGCTATAAAAATGGGTGGAAAAAACCTTGTGAGGGTGGAAAGGCCACTTTTGATACCAACTATGAAATAAACCCATCTCCCCCGTTGGAAGATTTTTTTGAATGACTTTTTTTGACCTCCTACAGCCCTGATGCCAACACGTTTGTCTACACCACCTTTTGGGTGTATGAGGAGGAAAATGTCAGCAGTGACCTTCGTCCAAACACCAAGGCCCTTAAAGCCACTGACAACCACCACTGGGACATAATGACAGAGGACTACATCTGCAACGGGGGTCAGGCCTTCCACCGCCGTCTGGAATCTATCAAAGGCTCTAAGAGCAGCTATATTAATGATTATAAGAGCTCAGATACATATTTAATATGCCATTTATTTTGTTGAAATTCTATTTTTAATGAATAAATTATATATTGTTGAAGATAAAAATTTGAATGCTTCTGATGTGATGTACAACTCGGTAAGTAAGTAAATATAAAGTAAATAAATAGATCGGGATTTTCTTGATTGTTCAACATTGCTTTATGTCGACACACAACATATGTATATATGTACTTCAATTTTCTTTAATATACATATTATATCCAATATCTATCCCCTGATGGTGTTCTATAATTGTCAACGTTCCTATCTCCCCCTTACCTCCTTTTGAGGATTTTAATTCCATATGCTATTTATGTAGGAAACAAAATATTTCATTTCATTTTTGTAAGAAATAGCAAGAAAATGAAATGAACATTTATCATCAAAATAATAAAAAAGCCCTCTTGAGATCCCTTTGCATTCTTGACGATTTTTAAAGGACTTTAATGTTTTCACTTCTTAGACAGTTTCTTGTCATACTGATAGTATCACATTATATGATAAATAAAGCAATTTAAAAAAATAAACAAGTTCGAACCTCATACCTACAAGAAAATATACTTTAATTTGACAAATTAATGTACTAATTTACATTATAAACTTTTGCTAATTATCTTTAGCTTTTCATATGGGGATTTTGATAATTATTTTTCTTTAGATCTTCGTTCCACATGACCTGGATACATCAGTAAGATACTTTTATCATAAAAATCCCTCTAAATCTACAAATGTATATAAATGTTCCCTGAACTTACAAATATGATTATATTTATGACTAGGGTTGTAAATTGTAAGTATTTTTGGCATTGTTAGAAAGAACAAAACCGTAAATTCACATGGCCACCATAGTCAATTAAATGACATTTCAGAGGAGAGCAGTTTAGCTTCTATGATTTTAATAAATAAGCATAAAACAGCTATGAGACTAAGGAAATTAACACAATTTCTGCTCCGTATTAAGCTATAATTTAGGAAGGAATGACTCTGAGGTCAATTTTTAATTATACTAAGAGTCCAACGGACATTTACACTTATAATTTCCTACCAAATCATCAGCAATTATGCTAATCGGAAGATTTTATAGTTCAAATGCTTATTTGGAGTTGGGGAATGGAAAAGTGAACCCCCCTAATATCCAACTTATTAAAAAATAAATCTATACAAAAAAAATTTGTGAAAAGCATATAATTTTTGAAATGTTTTCCCAAGAAATTTAATTTTTGATTTTTTTTTACAAAAAATATTAAATTTGAAATTTAATTTTTGAAATTTTTTGTGAACAGCTGTGGATTTTTCAACTTTTTTGTGAATAACTATAGAATTTTGAAATTATTATTTTCGAAATATTTAAATTTAAAAAAAAAAATTATATTTGAAAATTTGATTATGGAGTTTTTTTCCAAAAAAGTGCAATTTTTTTGTGAATAAATACAAATTTTTTAATTTTCTTTCCAAAAACTATAACATTTTTATTTGATTTTGAAACTTTTATTCCTAAAGAAATTAACTTTTGTATGATTTTGCAAATAGTTGTAGATTTTTGAAAAAAAAAAATTTAATTTTGAAGAATTTTGTTCGAAATTCCAAAAACCCTATATAATATCACATACATGAATCTTGAATACTTACTTTAAATATTAAAATATTTATGTGACTTCAAATAATTTCTAAGTTCCTTGTGCACTCTGCATATATTTAAATTTGACTTTTACAATTTTATTTAAAAAAAAAAAGAAATATGTAGACATATATTATTCGTAAATAAATTACACTATATATTTATGCTTCCATATAACTTTTTGGCAAGCCTTTTTTAATATTTTCCCGTCCTTTTACATACATATTTCTCCATATTAGTAATATGATAATGAAAACCTTCACATAGTCCTTTAAAACTGGCCATACAAGGTATATCTTGCATTCCTTTATATGACGTTAATACGTAATATAAAAAAAGTTAGATTTTGAAAGAACATTTTTTTGGCAAATAAAAACAGAGGTGATATTTTGATGCATTCTGGTTAGGAGAGGGAATTGATGTAATTACAAAGTTAATGTAACGGAACGTTGTGGCGTACATATAAATAACAGTGGTTGGTTATTTTGTTTATTTCCAATTTGTTTTAATAACTGTGTTTAATCCTTTTATTTTAGAAACAAAATTATTGAAATAATTATTCATCCTTAAATAGTTCTGCACTTTAAACCCCATGTGAGGAGATTGACACATTTATATTAATAAGAAAAGTTTGTCTTTCCTTCTGTCTGAATATATGACAACAAGTTACCTGGTGCACTCTATATAGTGATGTTCAGTGAACATATTTTGATCAAAGTAATAACAATATAGTCGTATTAATGAAATATTGGAGGCGTTGTTTTTATTATTGGTCTCTAATACCTTGATTGGTCTATTTATAATTAGCTATTGCTTAGCTACAAACAAAATTCGATCCAATCATTGTACAATAGTTCCATAGTTGGGAAGGATTACCTAACTCCTACCAACAGATTTTGTGCCTATTGTTGTTTTCTTTTTGGAGGAAAGGATGTGTGATACAATAAGGGTAATGACGTTGTCAATTGTTATGGTTTTGATAGGAATAAACGCTTCAAAGGGAACATTCCTACGTGAAAAAAGCCTTCTTAAATGACCATAAAACTTTGTTCTTTGTTCTAATCACCCTATTAACCATAATGAGGATATAACTCAAGATTATCCTACAATTCTTTTCAACTCCACTTCTTCAAAGCCCATAATATCATTTCTTTTTTGTAGTTGTAAAAAAAAAAACATTTTTTGCATCTCTTGAGGATCTCATTAGAACCTTCTATTTTGTTTTTAGGCTTTTAGATAGATATTTATGTAGATACATGTATCGTTAAGAAAACAATTTAAATTTTACAAACATAGTTTTACGTTTTAGCAACATCTTCAAAACAAATAAGAGGTTGTAAAATCTGTATTTACAGAAAAAACTTTTAAAAGCATGTTTGTTTAAAAAAAGTTTACTCTCTTCACACATAGAAGTTGAGTCTCTTTCGAATACCAGCTTACCTTATTGTTTGACAATTTTTCATTTAGATCTTTCAAAATGTGTCTTTTAAATCTTTAAATAATTATAGGCGTAAAAGCGTTGCAAATTCTTGTACGTATACTTGCTACTCACTTGAAAACATTTTTTATTATAAAAAAAGAATAACCTCTAAGGCAGAAATATGACATATGTGGCCCGTTCACATAAAAGTAAGTTAGAATATTTTTTCTTAAAATTGAGTCTGGATTAGTATTGTATTCTTCGATAAATCATCTTCAATTTCTATGAACAAATTATTCTAATTAATCCTTTGGGTGTGTCGCAAGTTACACTTTGATCATCGCAATAAAGAAAAGAATAAATTCATAAATATTTTATTTGAAAGGGCCATGTGGGGGCAATATAAGTTTCTTAATTGACATAAAGGCTGTCAATTATGGCTAAAAATATGTTTCTTAACTCATCCCACAAATTTGAATAAATGCATTTAATGGCTTCTAAAGATGCCTTTGAAATTAGAGCACTATCCCATTGTAGATCCGGATACAACAAAGATTTTGAAGGGATAAACTTTCTCTTATCAAAGTTGACTAAAATTCCAAACCAGAAGAGTATGCAAAAAGTAAGACAGGCAGTTGATTTCTTGCAATCCACATAACTCCCTTGTAACACAGGATTGTTTTAGTAGGTACTACCAGAAATTTCTACCTGAACATTTGAGGAATGTTTTCCTTATATTATTCTACTCTAATAAATATACATTTGAAGAAAGTTGTTTTTTAGACAAGAGAGATTGGTCCTAGGGATATTTTTTTTTAATTGTATAAAAAATGATAGGAAACAATAGCCGGATATTTTTTTTTGTGAGTAAATCCTAAATAAATCCATTTTTAAATCCAATAGCAAAGAAGAAATTTAAAACCTCAATTTTGGATACAGTCAAAGAATGTTTGACTATTCCTTACTTTGGTTGAAGTACAGAGTGGTTGCCAACTTATCAACCTTCGATAGTGTATTTGGTAGAACATTGGAAGAAATAACTTGTTTCTTTTGTAAACACTCACTGGAGACATCCAAATATTTTTTGTTCGAGTGTACTCATAGGTATTGTTGTTATGATGTTTTTTTTGTTTGTATTTTTCATGTTTAAATTGAGCCTTGGGGCTGAATGATTTTGCATACTTTTACACCGGCTCAAATCAAGCGGAAATAAATTATATTACTGAATACTGAAAGTTTACAATTTCATATTTATAAATTTAGAAGCACACGAGCTCCATTGTCTAAGGATTTTACTCTAATAAGATATTCGTACATTTAAATTATAATTTGTTCTTTCGAATTCAAGGAATGGATTTAATTTTTTAATTATCTATTAAGGGATGCATTGTGACTCTTTGTAAGGATTATTTACAATGGTTTGAATTCTGATATAAAGAGTTGCAGAGTGAGTGTGTGTCTGCATTCATTCTGTCTGTACCAGTATCATCCAAACCATTAGCCTACATATATGAGTGTAGTCTATTCTTGTATATTGTTATACTACTTTCTCAAGACAATGAACAATTCCTCGTTTCTTGTGTCAACTTTCGATGATTTGACTTATCCACGGCTCGCTTTTTGAAATAAACAAAGAAGTAGTTAATTTTCCTTTCAACTGTTTTAATTAATTATCATAAGATTTAAAGCGGCTGACTCTAAGAATGAGGAACTCAAAAATTTCAGTCAAGGGCCTTCGTTAGAATTTGTGTCATTTCATAATCTGTCATTGATACTTATTTTGATAAAATTATCAATTCAATCCCTATAATGATAAATAACTATTCTCTAAATAATAATAAACAGTTTGCAACAAGAAAAAAAATACAGGAATTTAGATGTCATATGTTTATTTAAATCTTTTCTTTCCTTTTTGACTGTCAAAAGGTCGAGATTAAATGGAAAAGCGAGGAAACTAAGTCGAAAAATAAATTAATTTTTTCCCCCAAAAAATACTCACATCCACTCACTCAAACGACTGTTACATAACAACTGTACATCCAAAATGGATAAAACTTTAGTGATTAACTGTCAACAGATGCTAAATGGATGTTGCTAGCATTTATTTACGAGTGCTGTCATCTTCATATTGAGTTCGAAAACTTTTCTGACCAACCTTGTATGAACTGATAAAACTATTTAACACCTCCTTGAAGATAATATATATTTATTAGTTTGCGTATACCCTATTCCATCCTCGCATGCCTAAAATTACGTACATTTTCACATCTCTACTAATTAGTCAAAACGCCTTTTTACGTCGTCTTCTTGTGCAAAAAATAAGATCAAAGAAAAAAAATGGGATTCTCTTTTGCAAATCCGATTTGATTTTTTTCTTTCTTTATTTGTTGCCAAGTGTTGGGTTTTACCATATTTATTATTGGATTTCGGTAATCCCTTCTGTAGGATTACACGTTATTGCAACTTTTATATAGTTAAGTCATGAATTTATATCCTATTAACTACTCTCTATCCCTTATTCCCAAGGATCCAATAATCCACGTAATAATCTGCAAAAATGTTTTAAATAAAGAAAAAGAAAAAAATAACGTTGCAAAGATTATGTTGAATATTTATGGATATTTCTAATTACATTATTAGTATGAAACAGAGGAGTATCACGGAAACAAAAATCGAATAAAAACTTGCAAACAAATGATTTTATGTATCTAAAACTCCCACCTAATCCCCCCTTTTTGACCACAAAGGTTTCCATATGGAGTCAAA
Organism: Lepeophtheirus salmonis; assembly: GCF_016086655.4. Classification (NCBI taxonomy): domain Eukaryota; kingdom Metazoa; phylum Arthropoda; class Copepoda; order Siphonostomatoida; family Caligidae; genus Lepeophtheirus; species Lepeophtheirus salmonis. Next base: position 28,645,776 of record NC_052137.2, on the reverse strand, counting down.
CTTGTTTTTCTTATATTGTGAAGCAAATAAACCAGCTACTAAAACTAATTTTAATAATTATCATTTTATTATTAAACTATTTTTTTGTGGACAGACTTAAAGTATAATAAGAATATGTTAACCCTTCTTACATGCTAATAAAAAATCTTATAAGTCTCTTTTTAATGTTATTACGCTTGGAATACTAAACGATCGATCAGATTAGTCTGAAATATAGCAAGTAGACGTATAAAATAACTAAATATATTCCTATGATGTGCTTTTGCCCATACAAGATCATTAAGAGCCTGTTTTTGACGGAAATAAAACATATTTTCTCTTCTCTCTGCCCTTCCCCTTTTTATCTTTCTACATCCCTCTTTTTATCACTTGTCCTCTACATTCATTCCTTGTTTCTATTCCCATCTATTTATCCCTGCTACTCGGGCACACTCTACTAGTATATATATATATATTTAATAAAACTATTTATACAAATAATTATGTAACAGTGTTAATAATTTTTGTTCCAAGTTCAACTTAAATCTGGTCCAATTAAATTATAAAAACTTACTAAATTCCGTCCTTGATAACGTCACTCAACTTTATAAATTATTTTTTTTAATCTGTTATAATACTAACACTCCTAAGGAACGTTCCCAAGGACCGTTCTAAAGACTGGACAGGACCGAATAAATATGGACCGAGACAACACTTATCGGAGACTCTACTTTGTTTGATTCATGAAAGAGAGCCATCTATTGTGATGAAAGAAAGGAAGCCATATAACAAAAGGGAGGGAGGAAAACGAAGAGGAAAGGATGTGTTGGTTGTTGTAAAGAACCACGCCTATGAAAATATAGCAGAAGGAAGAAAGAAGTAATGATGAGAAAAATAAAAATGGTTGACCTTGAAACCGGACACAGAAAAAGCTTTTTTTATTTCTCATATTATATATGTAGTCTACGCCCAAATTATACATATATATTTGGATAGTGAACAGACATGTCAACTAAATTACATTTATTTGCAAGAATATATGTACATACTCCCATATGTATCCATATAATAAGTACACTGCAGTTACAAAGAACCACAGTATTGTTTGACGTCATAGGAGGGGTATACAACGTCATTGGTTATTTGCAAATCAGTAAGTGGTATTTTACATACTCATGTATGTAGTTGTTTTTCTGCGAATTTGAATGTAAACTTTGGATCTAATGTTATTATAAGGATTCAAGACTGAGTCACACAGGCTAATAATACCTGTCTTTGTTCAACCCTAGAGAGAAATGTTGACTTTTTTGAATGTGTTTTAGGGATATATGGTAGTATGGTTTTTAAATTGGTGATCAATAAGGATTGTTTAACGACCTACATGATGCTATCGCAGCAAAAACTTAATAAGATTTATAAGAATTATAATTATGATTGAAAACATTCAAAAAATACAAGTTTAAAGCAAAGTTTATATCAGAAGTAACTAATGCCATGGATTAATTTGAATTTTTCTACATAAATTTAACTTCCTCGTATTGTATAATATGGGAATTCCTGTCAGGCCTTGATTGGATGTAGGGCGTTCCAATGACTATTCTTGTACATCAAACAGTTCCTATAGTTCCACCATAAATAAGGCAAAACTTTTATGAATGTTCCTACTTTTATCGGGCCATGGGGGATTTATTTGTGCTATTGTTTTTAGAATAGTGATTTAATGGTTATTTCCTCATATAATCATTGGGATAGAAAGAGAAATATTGGCTTTTAAAGGTTCTGTTTCAAAGAATAATGCAGTAATTCCTTGAATTACGAACATCATCCATGTGGGCATTTGTAAAACAAATTTAGTTGAAAGTTTGCTTCTGTATGTAAATTGAATTTGACTGCGATCAGATAACGTTCATTAAAAACAATGTGTCCCATCACAAGAAATTGAATTATTCTTGCATTCATTTCTTTTGAAGAGGTTTGCGATTTTGGAATGACTAAAGCAAAGAAAATTGGAATTAATGCAATATCCATCTATATGGAAAACATGGACTCAATATGATACTATTTGCCTTGAACTACGAGCAATATACGTTTAAGCCTCTAAATCAAAATTGACCCAAGAGATTGTTACAGCAGATGCACGTGTATAAATTAGGTGGCAGTAATGTGCAGTAATCAATGTTCCTTTGTTGTCAAAAGAAGTTTAATGGCTATTATACATTAGACTTGCAACTTGCAACATGATTACATATAAAAAAAGTTTCTCACTGAAAAACTGATTGAGTTTGTGTAAAGAAGATAAATTTGTTTCACTATTGATTTGGTTTTTATCTCTAAAATTTTTTTGTGGGTCTTGGTCTCGATCCATCAAAGTATTTACTCTTTGTCAAGATGAAGAGAGAACCAATTAATAAAGATGGTTTGAGAGTGGTTGATTTTATTTTGTGTGGTTGACTAAATCAATCCTGCTTACTCCCAATACACTAACTTATTCTTTATCATCACAGTGGAAACATGCATTCGGTAACAAAACAGTTGTGCTATGAGGTTTTACTATAATGTTTTTATAAAAGTTCTGAAGGAACACCTTTAACAATTTTAAATGCAAAACTAGAAATTGCAACAAAGATTGGTCCTCCTCATATGGTCCTAAATCGTAACAACTATGTTTGACAAAAAAAATAATTTTTCATTATTAAAATTACAAAAAAAACAAAAAATAACTAACTCACCACGGATATTGTTAAATGTGTTTATTTGCAAAGAATCACCAACAAAAAATGTATTGAAATATAAATTAAGCACAACGAACAATAAGTATATAAAGTAATTAAAAAAAGATTAATCTATAACTCTAGTGAATAAAAAAAGGAAAACAAAATGACGTCAATTTACTTCTATTTATCTTCAATTCCATGCTCTATCCCTCCCGCCTCAAAAAAATAACAAAGTAGTGTGTAATTTTGGGTGAATTACAAATAATTAAATGTAACGTATACATATATTCTAATAAAACAAAGTTTATCTGTATGTATGAAAAACAATCACAGGCTACACTGTATATACTGCTCCTTGATGTATATCATATATCAATAAAAGAAAAAAAATGGGTATAATATTTTGCCGGCGTTTAGTTCAACTCAAAGTACTTAATATAATTTTTTTTTTAAATTAGTGTGATTTAAGATGAGGATTAGGAACGAGCTAAAATACTTCCTCGCTCATCAAATCTTTTTTTTTTTAATCAAGTTGTTTTTATTTATTCTTGAGGAGATAATTATTGAGTGAATAGCTACGTGTGAGTGTGCTCATGAAAAATGTAGAGTAATACCAAATATTTGTTGAGATTTATCATCTATATTATCACAGCAAAAGGTGTATATTTTTTTCGATGCCTACTAATAGTTTGGAAATAATCAAATGCAGGGGGGAAGGGGTTCTCAGAAATCTCCAAGGTATGCCGGTCAAAAGGGATCTCAAGAGAGACCCTTAGTATATATTCTATTAATCACATCCATTTCATTTGTAAAAAGATTCTTTTTTTAAACAAAAAGTTCTTCCTCAAAAGAATACTACACGCGACCTTGAAAAAAGGAATAAAAACCACAGGTTCTTTGGACAATGAATACACCCGGAACTAATTATCTATATATCTCACTTCTAGTATCTTTATCTCTCTGTCTCGTTGTGTGGATATATTTCTTTAAACAAATATTCACTCAAGTTTTTCTATTTCATTTATTATGTAAATAGTAAAATGTACTATTTATGACTGTAAATGTGGAAGCAATGGGCTTGGATGTTTTAATTATCTTTCTTTGTTTCATAATTAATTGAATATATATGTACTCGTACATTATATATAACTAAAAGGAAATTAATTAAAAACCATTTACTCTTTTTGCTATTAAACATCAGAAACAGATATTTTAAGGTCAATATAACATACAGTTCATGTACACGTCACCCATGGCTTCTATTATTTTCCAAATTTATAAGAAAAAAGTAAAAAGAAAACCTAGGAAAAATATAATATAAATCTTACGCAATTGTTTTCTATTTTCCAATTTTGACCTTTTCAAAGGTTACAGAATCAAGAGTGGGGCTTCACCAATCATATACTGTTTTTTTGTTTGTTTATTTTTTTAGGCTATCAGTTTTGCTTCTCTTTTCCATAATCAGGACGACGTGCTTGTTTGTCCACGCCACATACTGTGTTATATCACACAATCTTTCCTACAAAAAGAAACCGAGAAAAAGCCCAAAATCCGTTTGTAGGAATTAGGCAGTTCTTCCCAACCATGAAACTATTGTTCAATAATTGTTTATAGCTTAACAAGAGCAAATTTTAATTAAACCAATTAACGTTCAAAACACTGATTTGGAGAAAAGTAGTAGAAATATCGACAACAGATAATAAATTACGTCATTTACTTTTGTTTAACCGAAGTAATACCGTGTTTCCACTCATAACATCTACTTTTAAGTAGAAAATGACAAAAATCATAGCAGCTAAATGAAGTTTTGATATGCGTAGGTACCAAAGCTATCAAACAAAGTAACAAAACTTTGTTATATTGAAGAGATTTTTTTGGCGAAGTAAAAACTTTTTCCTCTTGGAGATTTTGCTTTTTAGACAACGGTACTGATGATGTTGATTTATGACCTTTGCAATTTGATCTTTCCTTAGCCGAGTTCACAATGTTAATTCAATTAAATAATGAATTCATTAATTCAGTAATAGAGTAGTAATATTTAAGTATACTCGACATCCCCATGAGACACAAAATTTATCACTAAACCAACATATTTTGACTCATATTAATGCTGTGGTCTTGATTTTACTCCATGGTTTATAGGTTAGTATGGAGCAAGTGCTTTAGTATTAATATGACCTTGAATTCGTAAACATGTAGAGTCAGTTGTTTGAAATGTTAAATAGTCAACTGACGAAAACAGCAAAATATATAGGTAATACATTATATTTTGGGTCTATCCAAAAAGCAAGTCATGACAACCCTTGAGATCATTGACGGATTGGGGATTTAAAGTCTTAAAATAATATTTTGAAAAACATTTTGAACAATAGTTTTACCACATTCGGAAAATGTTTTAAAAACGTTATTAAATAACCTTGGAATCCCTATAAATGAGTCCCTTACTTGATGTACATAAAAAAAGGTATTTTGTTATTAGGATACCTTTGTTATTACTCTTGTTATAGAAGATGCATAGAAATTAGAACACTCCTCTCAAATTTTATAACTCCAGATTGTACTAACCAATTTCGAGGCTTTAAATGGTCTTAGAACCTACTGAGTGTATGTATGGCAGTTTTCCTGGATCGATCGTTACTCTCATGGTAAAATGATCTGAGAAAGAAGCGTTCCGATCAAGATTTCTGCATTTGTACAGGTAGGGATAACTCTACCAGAGATACCTGACCATCTCAATCTGTCTAAAAATAAAGTCTAACTCGTCAATCAAATGAAGGGGAAGCTCTTAGGAGTAAAATCAATAGTGGGAGAGAGGAAAAAGTTATGGCCCAAGTTTCTGGGCGTACGTGGATTCACAGACCTACACCATTTACAGCCCAAACATCACCACCCTGACAACCTTTGTCAATGAGCTCTGGAAGGGCATGAACAAACAGACTATCTCCAACGGATGTGCAGCCTTTATAAACCGTCAAGAGAGACCACATCGAAGGATAATGGCTTACAAGGAGTGTGTGAAGAAAATTAAGTAAAATAAAGTTGTAGCTCCACTGCTCTGTTCTTATAATTAAAACGGAGAAGTGTCCTCATTCACATGCAACACCCCTTATATCTAGGTATGTATGTTAGAAGTTCTATTAGTTCATAACTTTACAATAGAAAGGAGCTTCACTTTCATAAATCATTTGTATTAGCATATAAATCATTTTTTTAATAAACACAGACTTATTCTTCGTATATAACTTTATAATAAATGTTACTTATTTATATATAATATAATATGTACAATGAACCAACAATCTCTGAGAGAATCAATTCAATAATAAAGTAAATATTATATGATAAAATAGACCCTACAAGTAGAATCACTAGGGCAAAATAGGATACAATATACTTTAAATAATAATCCATATCAAATCTTTGATTAAAGCTCCTTTGTATGTGAATCCGTCTTAGTGTTCCAAAAGAATACTCATTCTTCGTTAAGGTATAGTCTTATATTAGGCCTAATATGTGCCCGTTCATATAAAATATATCCATTCTTTCATTCTGTATGGTGAGTTAAAGTACAATTTGCAAGACTCCTAAATGTGGTGAACCAAAGACTGCCATCCCATGCAGTTCAGTCTTGGTCCGCTGCAGTTCAGTCCTGCATACCAGTTGTTCAAAAACTTATAAATTTTGGACCTTAATGACGCCACTCAAAGTCATTTCTTCTTTTTTTAATAAGTTCTAGTACTGACAGTCCCGAAGGAATCAACAAATCAGGAGAAACGTGTTGTGGGTGCAAAATAAAAATTCGCGGACATGCACTCGCAATGTTTTTAATAAAATATTGTGCAAAAAATATCAAGTTGAATTTATTTCGTAGACATTGAAGACAATCAGTTACGTCTTTTAAATAACGATATTTATATATTAACAAAAAAATTGATACTGGAAAATGAAATACACAATATGTAATATAAAAGTATATAAAGCCGTAATTTTGACTGCCTGGTACTTCTAGTAGTTTAAATACGTAGAAAACCTAGTGTTAAAGTACTTAGGTGTTATAAGCATATCTCCGTTCCAATGGTTTGATTTCCGTACAATAATAGTATTCATATTATTTACATAACCCATATCTTTATGTGTAGTACAACTGATAGTAATGTCACGTGCTCCAAGTCAAGATCCGTATACTCCTCACGTACTCATATCTTCTTAACAAATATATACGTATCTAGAGGTAATAACGACAATAAATCATCAAAGTCTATGTTAGTCTAGTGTCTTATTTGACTGATTTTAGGCAAGGATATTCCATCTTGATTTTTTTTTCGATTTTACTTAATTATTTTGGATATCCATTCCTATGTACTTGGAGTTTTTTCCGTTTTTGGAAACTCGTTAACAATAATTCAACATAAAAATTTATACAAGCATGGATATTCAGCTGAAAATGAGGCGGTTTATGTTTCTTGTTTGTTTTGAACGTATCAATAGGGGAAAAATGAACAATGAATATTTAAAAAAAAGAATGGTAGAATGGAATTCATTTAGATATTCATTTCTTTTCTCCCTCTTTATTGGACAATTCAAAAGACATATTGTACGCCATGGCCAAAGATAAAACGACAAGAATGTGATCAATTTTTGTGTTTCTTTAGTTGGCTAAGATAATACTTAAATATTTGTCCGCTAGATGCGCTGAAGGTATCATGAATAGTACTCTATAACTAACTAAGTGACTTTTATTAGTTGAAATCACAATGTGAGCTCTGCAAAGGAGAGAAATAATTACATCCGTCAAAGGATTCAGTGACGTCATTTATGGTACCTCAAAATGAACATCTCGCAAATAGTACAGAGTTTCTTTAATCAACTAAATTTGGACATAAACTGATTATGTGTTTAAGGTTTTTTTTAAGTACGTCAATATGAACTGATGACCAGACAAAAATTTACAAATGAGTACCTGAAAAGAAAATTTTCAGCAATGAACGGAAGGCCTTATTTTTACCGAATCAATTATTTACGTGACATTTGGTTTTTACATATGTTTAGGGTCATTTTGATCTGTACTGTATAAATCCACTGGAACTAGACAAATAAAAAAAGTGTGGGCCATGAAGGAAATTAGCGCTATCTATGAAAGATCTTCTATCTCTGAAATCTCTTCTTTTGCTTTTCATTATTGTTTTCGGCACAGTTTCTTCCTCTGAAAAGCTTTTAGAACTTATTTGTTGTTCGTATGACAAAGAAACGTGGTTATAAGATCCTCATTAACAGAACCTTTGATTTTTGAGCTTGATTGGCAGTCAAATAACAAAATAAATAATTTTAAGGAAAAAATGAAAATCAAAGAAACAAGTTTATTCGGGATTTGATCCTTATATGAAGTCTACGATAACAAATGACCCATGGCAACATATTTTTATACAAACACAAAACAGCCAATCCACCACCTGAAAATGATTTGAAAATGTGTTCTGGTTTTGAAGGGCCTTTTATCTCTTTGTCTGCATTTATTATTACTGATGCAAACTTGTCTACAGTTTTTATCAACGGAATTTGTTTTTTAGAGCTTTGATACACACTTTGATATTTGGTCTTGATTATCAGTAAAATAATAAAACAGTTAATTAGCAGATAAAATATGAAAATTAAAGAAACTTAATCTACGCCTCTTATGAAGTATAGGGGTCAAAATGGCATGTAAAGAAGCTTTATATACAGACACGAAACATCCAATCAACGGCCTTTCAAATTTTGGACACATGTGCTTAACCCTTAGAAGAGTAAATGTAAAAAAAAAAAAAAAAAAAAAAAAAAAAAGAGGATAATTACTTTGGTCTACACAATAATCGAAACGAGGCAAACTGACCCTTATTATCTTACAAGAGTTAATCGATATATCACGTGATATAACGTAGGTACAATCAATGAAATACTACTACTAAAGTTAATGGCTTTCCACTCTCATTCATATCTACATAAATACAAAATATCTTACCCATGAAAAGACCATTTAAAACCGTCTCACTTCCGTGTATATCTATGTCTATTTTCCAAAAATAATAAGAAAGATGTGGCGGCGGCTTGGAATGTCTTGAAGACTGTTATTAATTGTTTATTTTCTATCGTGAAGGCCTCGTTATAAGTAGGTATGTGTAGCTGCTACAGGTATTTCTTGTATTCCATGATGAATTCGAAAAAAAAGTACGTGAGTCCTTCTGTAGGATTATCATCATTATGAGGATAAGATTATTTTAAAAAGCACTTAATTGGTTCCTCCTTCACCGAGTAGCAGCAAATATATGTATGTGGTTTGTCAACAGGGAAACAATCTTGAAAAAAAAAAAAGAAAAAATACCGGTTTTTTTAAACTTCATATATACAGAGTTGATTTTATCTAGTGGTCAACGTCTCCAGAACAAAAAGTATAGTGGCCAATAAAGGCGATGTCTGCCTCCCATTTTGTGGAGAGGAAAGGTGGTGGGGCGGGGCAGCTTAATGCAGATACTTACTGTAATGTTCTACGAACACCACCACACAGACGGAAGCACGCGCACCGGAGAAAGGAGGACAATACTCCTCATAAAGGTTTTAAGGACCCGAGCACCCTGCTCGTCCCTGGGAGAAATAACCTTCACCCTTATAGAGGTTTTAGAGACACGAGCACCCTGCTCGTCCCTGGGAGACATCTTGCTCGATGTACCCTCATCCAACTCAGGATGATCCAGGAGAGAGGCCGTTGCACATCCATTAACCAATGATGTGAACGGGAGAGTAGGAACAGCAGAGAACCAAAATTGCGTAGGACTAAATCCACTTTTAATTATGTGGTCCCTGACCCGGACACACGCTTCAGTTCTTGAAAGTGACCAAGGTTCTCTTCCTTCCTCCACGAGGTCCAAACTGAGGCACAGTCCATATTGCTCCGCCTTCTGCAGACGAACGAGCGTTCTCCCCATCGACGAAAAAGGGCTACCCAACTCCAACAGGGCTAGCTTCGCCGACGATCCCACAGCAAGGAGGTCACGTGATCCTCGTCGCCAATGTTGTGTCTTGACGAGGGAGAGACACAATCTTATTTATATTAGGAGAGATCCAGGATGACCGAGAGACACGAGGAGAAGAAATCACGGGGAGGAATAATGTAACACTGTTTATAAGATCATGTGTATTCTAACTATACTCTAATATATTTACAAAATACGAGACTATTTATAATACGTAAAACATAGTACTTTAATACATAAACGAATATACAAGAAGATAAAAACATGAAAGGAAATATGAAATATATTACACTTACATTAAACTTCTGGATCAAAAAGTGCTACATTGGGCCAGAAAAAAGTTCAGGGACAACTTTGTTTTCACTCAAGATGAAGCTGGGTGTCATTGCGCCACTTAGAGCTATGGCGACCTGTAAGACAACATAACGTACTTTCGGGACCTTAAAAATGTGGCTGCAATACTCTCCAGACGCTAAACCCTTGGACTACTCTATTTAGGTGTGTCTGGAGGAGAGGGTACGTGCTACTACTCAGAGGAGTGTCCAGTTTCTTGAAGCTTTCATCAAGTAAGAGTGTACCAAGCTCGAGTCTGACTAAATAGTTAAGGTCTGCTAGAGATTTAGGCCTCTTATTGAGACAATTATTAGAGCTGAAGGCTCACATATTGAATAAAAGTTGTCCTGAGCACTTTTTTGTATATTATTTATCTTGGCGCCGATGTGATCCCTTTCAACTTTAACAAATCGATTTTCCCCCCTTTTTCTGTGACGATCAATTTCGTGTACTTTAGGGGAATTCGCAACATACTCAGAGGGGGAATGAGAATAATTTGTTTATAGAAATTAAAGATAATTTGTCAAAGAATACAAATATAATCCCCATTCAATTTTGAAAAATATTATTTGAGACTGCTTTTGTTTTGACGGGCAATATGTTTTGACTTAAGGCAACTTACAGTCGTGTAATTTGGGGAATGTGCTCTTAAAATATACATAAATATTTATTAACTAAGAAATTAATAACGTTGTTTATTTGTTCCAAATATAATTCTTTATGATGAAGAGGTTTGTAATGAGAAAGAAGGGGTTTCGTTGAGGCTTATAAATTATTGTATATTCTTATCTTAAGAACCACTCTTAAATCATCTTGAATGACAGTATATAGAATTACCGCCCTTCCAAAATATATATACGTTATGTACCTATTAAAGAATTAAACAAAGGTTATCGAATGAGGTTCTATAACCATTAGTAAAGAGATGTTCCTATATAATATGGTCTGCAAAATATGGTTTTTCATGAAAGATGGAAAGGAGTATCGATAATTTTGTCAGGATTTAAAAATGTACGTGTGAGAATCCTTAAGCTATAGTATCAGGAATAAATTAGGAAAAACGTAATTTTTATGTAATCAAGAAAAAGCAACTCAAAAATAATTTATGATATGTTTAAACACTATGTTGTTAATTCAATATGTTCTCCTTCACAAGCAATTACAGCCTTTACACTCGAGAGACTGGCTGCTGTTGCCGTTAAAGGCTGTGCCCATGAATACCACACTATAATGATGACATCAAGAAGCGAATTCAAATGGGGATAAGAGGTGTAATATAAATTCTTCTCCAAGACACCCTCAGCTGCAAAATCTATGCGTTTTAAGCCTGGGCTGAGGAGGGACACATTTGGGTTCCTCATGGCTATATTGGGCTGTAATGGACTTCTTGATGTTGTAGGTATTCCGGATGGAGATGCCAACAGTCTTTGCAGCCTTCTCGGCACTGGCACTGCCTTTTTGTTGCTTCTCCAACATTTCTACACTTATAGATATAGTATAAAAATAAACTTGTTTATTAATTTTTGTTTGAGCTGCCGTTTGGTTACGCTTTAACACCTTGCAAGTAAGAATAACGGGAAGAAAGTCGTAATTACATGAAATTGCATCTTTTGTGTCCCAACTTTGTATAATTGAGGATTGAGATCGGAGGAAATCCTCTCGATATTCTTGGTATATACGACGTGGGATCCGTATTTATTCCATCCCTTCGTAGCTGTTCGCAGCTAATCTAATAAACAGCATGACAGCTAAACTCATATCCTCCAAAACATACTTCAAATCAGCAAGATCATAATATCATTTATACAATCGTTTTATACAACTGCAACCCTGGGTACATATCAGAGCTCACTAATGAAGAGTATATGTTTATCAAAACTGTAAAAATCCACACACAAAGGGATTGTGGATTGTCCTGAGGATATTTGCTGTTATACTTATTCGTCTACTTTTATTTCTTAGCATAAATTAACAAGACATTCAAACTTAAGAAAAAAAAAATTGAGCTAAAAAAGAAAGAAAAAACAGTTTGACACATTTTTTTCTCCAGATCCATTCAAATTTGACATGATAATGTTATATTTTACAAGTTGTCTTTATAAAGGATTTTCTTTGTGGCTTAAGACAACAATATATGTACGTAATATTATAATTATTGTTTAATGCACGTCAAAAGCAAAAAAAAAAAGTTTTTGAATCAAAAATAAATATATAACTTTGTTAATCTCTTTTGAAAAAAAGATTGAAATAACGAAACTTTGATTTAAAAAAAAAACAGGAAAAAAAAAGAAAGAAGTTTGCTCCTCATTTTTGTTTTCTATGCCATTAATAAAGACATTAGCAACATTAGTAAATGAAGGGAGATATATGAACAATAATAGATATCATAAGAAAAATAGTAAAAACCAAAAAATATATAGAGAGTTAAACCTGTATTAATTGGTCAGTAAAGTCACCGCTTATTGGTAGGAAACTGTTTCATAACCTTCCTAAATTTGAAAATAGGGGATTAATGAATACATTACTTCTGGGAAGTACAAATGAGATATAATTCATTCTTTGATAGAGATGAACTGGATAGTTTTTCTTAGATAAAGCATGTACATCTATCAACCTATGTAGTCATATAATGCCGCCAATTCGAAATAACCCCTATATAATAGCTTATTCTCCACGTCAACGAGTTGTGTAGTAGAAACATAGGGCTTCCAGGCAAATTGAAACCACCACCGCCGCTTCAGGAATCATCAAGGCCCCCTCCTAATACTTTTTTTTACAATGGAAGCTTCGACAGCCGCTATCTATGTTCATCGACTTTACTGCAAATGGGATCTCTAGATGGGAGAGATTGGTATGATGAATCACTACATATTTAGTAAAATTGCAGGCATTTAAAAAAATATATATATATAGATATAATATGAATTGCTGTGAGGAATTGGGTTACATTAAGATAAATAAGAATTTTGTTTCAAATATGACTTCCTAGCCAAGACTTACCCCTAAAAACAATCGAACATTTTAATAATACTGGGCCGTGCAGAATTATTTACCGATTTTTGTTCAGAACATATCGCGGACAATAATGACATTTGAATGACTTGAGAAACAATTTATTCATACATTTTTAGAATAATAAAATAGTTTGTGATCAAATTTAATCAATGTAGCCACCATTTGACTCAATGACACTGGTCAGGCGACGTCTGAAGCGGCCACAGACTTGCTGGATGTAATCGAGGTCGATGGAGGCCCAAGCCTTATTGACAGCAGCCTTTAAGGCATTTATGTTCTTGTGTCGTTTTTTGCAGGCCTTGGTCTCCACGTGCGCCTAGATAGGGAAGTCTAGTGGGTTCAGGTCTGGGCTCTGAGGGGGCCAGTAGTCCTTGACCAAAAGTTCATGTTGTCCTTGAGCCACTCCTGAGCTTTCTTGGAAGCGTGGGCGGGTGCTCCATCTTGTTGAAAACCCAAGGAGAGTTGCCGACTATGGATTTGATCCACGGAAGGACCTTGGACGCCAGAATCTTCACATAATCCTCCGCTGTTAATCTGAGCCAGTGGGGAACCATACCGGCTTCATGGCCTTCCCGTTGGATCTCCAAACATCTCCAAAGCTCACAACACGCTCATTTTGCCTGTTGAAAACAGAATCGACGGTAAAAGTTTTATCATCT